>NC_054545.1:6347926-6592926 GCF_017654505.1 Polyodon spathula
CTTTCCAAATGTGCCTTTTAACCTTTAAACTTTTTTATATGCACTTTAAAAACTCTCTCTCTCTCTCTCTTGTGTATATATATATATATATATATATATATATATATATATATATATATATATATATATATATATATGAACACAGGTAATGTAATGTATTTTTCAACTGTAATGTATTTAGCATTTTGCTATTTTGCTGAATGGTTAAAAATATGTATTTCTTTTTTAGCCAATACAAATCTGCATTCTAGGACCTCCTGCAGTTGGTAAAAGCACAGTTGCAGAAAAGATCTGTAAACACTACAAGCTGCACCACATTAAAATCAAAGATGTCATTACTGAAGTTTTAGCAAATCTTGTAAGTTAAGTACACTTTTAATTATGTCACCTTTTCTTATATTTATGATACTTTTTCAGGAGGAATTTCGGTGATGTTTGACCCTTTTATCAAATGTTACCTAATACACAATGTTTTCCAAATCAGTCAGTGCGTTTGTTAATATCTCTTTAAAAGAAATGCCCTACAGTAGTTTCCCACTGACATACTGTAAGTATATTTATTAAATATGTTTTTTTTTTTGTTTTTTTTTTGCAACTATTTATTTAGGAGAAACAGACTCGCTTACCAGAAACAAGTGAGGAAGAAGGTGATGATCATGGTGTGGCAGATGCTCAGGAATTACTTGATGCAGTCAAGGAAAACATGGAACAGAATGGAGGTACAGCAAGGTTTATCAATTAATCTTTTCATGTTTAGTCCACAGCTATGCTATGTCAGTGACATATGTCAGTTTGCCTTCCACCAGCAGGTGACATTAGAAAGCAAAAAGGAAGCACAAGCATTTATATCAACTGTATTAATATCTATTAATTGCAGATGTTAATTTGAAAGTATAATAAAACTCATTTAATCTTCCACTTGGAGTTGTTCCAAGGAAAGTGATACACTTTGCATGATACTATAGTGTTAAAATTTTATTTGACCTGTTGTTAAGAGTACATTGTACTGTTTAGAGTTACCTAGTGATTCAGATATGCTTCTTTAAATGTTAGCCTCTTTGAAAGTATGCTCCTTTAGTTTCATGAGTAACTGTTAGTGTGTATTACTGTGCTATTCTTGTTTGTTTCATACCATTCATGACATTACCAACTTTTTACAATTTTATTTGACGGTTGCAGGGATAACTCATTTTCATTTGATGGCTTCCAAATTAATTACATATTTTGTTTTGCACATACAGAGAAATTATTTTGAATATTGATTAGTACATGTTGTTTTGGGTCTTTTGAATCTTTAGGTCGTTTAGATGATCAATATGTCATCCAGTTCATGAAAGAGAAGCTGAAGTCAAAACCATGTCAGAACCAGGGATACGTTCTTGATGGATTCCCCAAGAGCTATGAACAGGCCAAAGAGCTCTTTTGCAGTAAACCATGACTTTATATACATTAAATGCTCTTGCTAAGAACCCATTAAATGATTGTTAATAGAACTGTTTGTTTAAGGGTACCAAAACAATTAAGTTAACTGACAGAACTTCAATTTATGCCTGCTAAGACAGTTCTTGTTCTTGACCCTGATGCAGTTTATAATGGGTCAGGTCTGAAATGAATTAAGAAACTGCCATATTAGCCCAGATTGGTGTTTTTATAGAAGTGTTTTATAATATCTAAAGGTTTAATGCAAAAATAGTCAATTCCTAAAACTGACTTGGACTTAATTGAAATTTGTACTTATGAACATAATATTTAACAGAATTCTAGTATTCAAATGTTTTAACTGAGAAAGAGCACCATTGTCCCAATTCAGTTAACGTTCAAAAGCATATTAGGAAAATATTTAAAACAAAAAGCATCATGGATATTGTTTAGGCAGTATTTTGTTTGTGTTTAGGTGAAGATGATGAAGAAGGAACAGAAACCAGAGGCAAAGTACATAACTTTGATAAAACAATTATTCCAGGTTGGTCTGTCTATGTAAGAAAGTTGTTTTGTTCATCATTTAATTGTAAGTTCAAAGAAAAAAACAATTGTTAAAATAGAGACCACCAACTGTTTTTAAAACATATTTTAAATGAACAATATAGTTACTGATGTTCACACATAATGCCATTCATTAATCTGTTAATTTCACTGTAAAGAGCGCTCCTTTGAAATATTTAAATGTGATACTTGATGGTGTACATGACTTGAAAAACTGCAGCTTACTGCAGTAAAGTCATAAATACTTTATACCTCTATTAGCAATACTTTCTTTCATTTAATCGTACAGATATGTTTTTAGAAATGGAACTTAGCAATCCTCTTTATTTTTTTTTTGTATATAATGTTGTTATTCTGCTAGAGTATGTTTTTGCTCTGGATGCTTCCGATGAGTTCTTAAAGACTCGGGTGATGAATCTGCCCGAGAGTGTTGTAGATGGGACTCATTACGCTCAGGACCAGTTCCTTCGTCGCTTGGCACTCTTCAGAGAATATAACGTGGAAGATGAGACTGTGCTGAACTACTTTGATGAGCTGGAGATTCATCCTGAACACATTGGTAAGAAGGGGGGGAAGGGGGGCACATCATTTTAAATCAACCTGTTATGATAGTATTATCTTTTTTCCTTGAATAATAATATGTAAATTAACATATCTGACTCAATTTTAAGGATATAAACTGCCTATATTTGAGCCCCAAGCTAATCAACTGAATATAGAATTCAACAAATGAGTTTGGGGGTGGGAATACAATATTTGTGTTTGCCAGTTACATGAATTATTTTTATTGGGTTTAGATATTTCCATGAATGGGGATTTTGAATATACATCTGTGACTGAAAAAATAATAAAAGCAGTTGGAAAACCCCGGAACTACGGGCTCTCTCCAGAAGAGCTGGAGGAGCTTGAGTGCAAATTAGCTGATGAACGATTTCAGCGTGAAGAGGCTAAACTGGCTGAGAGAGAACAAAAGGAAGCAGAAGAGGCAGCTGAGAAGCTTGCACGCTGGGAGGAGTGGGTAAGTGGGTAAAGCATGAGAAAGTATATCGTCATGAACTATATCCACCAAATGCACCTGTAAAAGTAAGCTATGGACAGTTGCTAACATTCCAATAGATTCGTATACTCTTAATGACTTGTGCAAAGAAATGGCATTCACAAGACTCATCACAATTGGATATGAGGTGGTCTGTATATGTAAAAATGTAAGTGTGACATAATAATGACAGGTGGGACACAGTGGCACACAGCCTCCATATACCCCCAGATTCTAAATAATTTCCTTTTCAAGTTCCATTGCGTTGGATAAGCAGTTCTCTAGACCTTATGTAAAATTCTATATAAAATGTATGCATGGCATACAGTGTGTATGGTGGCATCCACTAAGTATCAACATTGCCTGAAAAATACATCCCCAGCAGAGGATAGTAAAATTAACCTGTGCATCTACAACCCCTCTATCTGTCACTTAGGACCTGAAGCTAATTTGTATTTAGTTAAATCCAGTATTTTAAAGAAAAATGTTGTTTTGCTTTAGAACAAACGTCTAGAAGAAGTGAAAAGACAGGAACATGAGTTACTTGAAGCTCAGTCTGTTCCCTTAAGGAATTACCTGATGAAGAATGTCATGCCAACGCTCACTCAGGGGCTGATTGAGTGCTGTAAGGCCAGGCCAGCTGATCCAGTGGACTTTTTGGTAAATGCAAATGTATCATTATTATATTAAATAATTACTAGGTTGACAAGCTTTCCTTTATAGTTGTGTGATTTTGTTAAAAAAAATAAATACATATGAAAAAGATGGTATTATAATGTGGGTTAAAAAAAGCAAACGAGCAGAACATCAAATATTGTCACTTTTGATATTTAAAATTTATTTGTAATTGTTTTGATAGGAATGAAAATACAACTGCTATTCTTTAGATGATGTATGTAATAAAAGCAGGTACTATTTTCAAATGTTGGAGACATTTTACTTACAATCGGGTCCAGGATATGACTAAATGTTTTAGTCTTAGATTGTGGAATATAATTTACGATACTCTAAAAACTATATGGATTCTAATTTTTTCTTTTTCTTTTTTTTTTTTATTTAGGCAGAATATTTATTCAAGAACAATCCTCAAGTCTAGTGAACACTTAATTGATCAGTTACTGCAATAGTCAGATAAATTATAAATGCATACAATGTTATGACTGTGATTTGTGCATGTATAATTATACTGGATATTCCTGTGAGTTGTTGGTTTAGTTTTAATCTTATTAAATAAAAGTACGTTTTGCTTTAATATTCTATGCACATTATATTCTATACTATTCTATACCTCTTGTGTTACAAACTGGTATTGCAGCTTTACTGCTATATTTCATCTGGGTCATATACTGCAGAAAAAGATGAAGATGGCCAATTAAAATTGTTGTTTACAGAAACTGTAACATTTGTTTCAATAGAAAAATCCTGAAATGGGAACATGTTGTAATATAGTTGTTTTTTTTTTGTTTGTTTTTTGTTTTAAACTGTAAAGCATGTGTTGCAATAAAAGTGTCTGAAATGGGGGAACATATTCTCTTAATTTACATTCAAGAACATATTACCCAATGCATGCATAGTATAGTTTTAATAGTAAAATAACATTTTTTTTTAAAATTGCTGCAAAAGATGATCGAGCATTGCAGCAAAGGAAATATCGCTCTACCACCACTGCGATGGAAAATACAACATTGTACATACATTAACAACAGCAAATCACCTTTATTTAATATGCATACTAAAGTACAAAAACAAAAAAAAAAGGTTGTTACACAACGTTACCACCAACATCCACAAACCAGACAGCACACTTGATTTCACGAGTCTGCACGTCACTTGTCAAAAATCAGTAATATGTGAAGCTCAGATTTAAAAGCAGCTAGTGATATCAAATGTATTATCTATTAATATGACAAAAACTTGCAACTTACCGTGCCGCGTGCAAATATGCATTTGCGTGCATTACGCGAAACGTCATTTTGCAAGGTTGCTGTGGTAGCGACAGGCGCCATGTTGAGACGAAAAAAAAAGAAACGATAACAATAGTGGGAAAACATAAGAGAGGAAAATCACATTTTAAAGAAATAAAAAGTTGAAATGATCATGATTGG
The DNA here is from genome assembly GCF_017654505.1 of Polyodon spathula. Taxonomy (NCBI): domain Eukaryota; kingdom Metazoa; phylum Chordata; class Actinopteri; order Acipenseriformes; family Polyodontidae; genus Polyodon; species Polyodon spathula. The sequence continues at coordinate 6,353,051 of NC_054545.1, forward strand.
GGAATTCTTGGGTAATAATTAGTACGTTCTGGAGTTACCATGCCTTTGTAAGTACATAGCAACGTATTGCTTCTTTGAATAATGGAGTGTTTAATTCACATTGGAGCAGATCAGGCCTTCTCGAGTTCAACCGAAAATGAAATGAATCGAAATAAAGAAACCAGAAGAGAAGGACGCATATAACACTCTTCCGTGTAATTCAGTAATGTTTACATTTTATACCTGCAGCTTAAAATGTGATGGTTTTTGTTTGTCTTTGCAGTTTGTATTCAAATATAAATTAGTCCGATGTATATGTTGTAAACAAACTTTGTGTAAAACCATGTTTACATTTTAGAGCTTCAAATAAACATTGGATTTGGTTTATTTTCTTTATTTCTGTGCAATATATGTGCAGGTATTTAGGAACGAAATGCATTTGTACTAGTGTGAATTAAAGACAATTGCTGGATAAACATGCGTGCTGAATATGAACGGTCTTAATCTATACGATTTAAAGTTTAATTACATTTTTGAAAATGTTACTAAATTCACATTACGTTTTAAATAAAAACTTACATGATCGGGTTGAAACGTGATTAATGACGTTTGTCAAAACGGTTTAAACACTGTTAGAGCTAATAAATTTAAGCTACAAGTTGTATTTGTTCGATACACCTTGCAGAACAGAATATACAAATCTAAGAATGGCCAAAATAAATTAATCCCCCCGGCGTCTTAGTATGGATGAAGACAAAATATTTTACCATGTGGAAGGAAGTTGAAAAAATTTGCCTTTTTGTTTTGCTAAAGTATTATTGCAATAAGCAAAAAGACGTTTAACATACATATAGGTTAAAATGTAATAAAAACTGCAATGAAGTATACGAGTTATATGTAACTAAATACAAATATTTAATTACATTTATGCATCAGTTATCTAAATGCATCCACAATATGTATGTTGTTATTATTATTATTATTATTATTATTATTATTATTATTATAGCTTTTTGAATTCTCTTGTACGTTCAGGAATTGAAATATATAAGACGCCTATGTGGTTGAGGTGTAGTAACCTACCTCCTGCTGCTTGTTACTTGTGCGATTTCACACCAGGAAATGGCTATATAATGAAAATAATTGAAAGTAAAAAGTACTTATTTATATAGTTCAATATTAATAATAATGTATGTGCTTTTGACATAAATGTCGATTAAGATCATTACATCATAGACCTAGTTTTTTATGTTATGAAGTTCATGGTATTTAGTGAATGTAAGGTCAACTTTCCATGCTTGTCTCAAAGTTTGCTAATACTTTTCAAATGCACTCACTTATTGGAAACCTTTAAAATATATATATATATATATATATATATATATATATATATATATATATATATATATATATAGCAAATTGGAACTTGGAAGGAAACAACATGTTGATTGTGGTAGACAGATTATTATTATAATTACATTTTTTTTTATTGTCTACTTGGCTGAATTGAGAGAGAAAACTTTGGGGATGATATGCTTGTTTAGTTCCCTGGTGACTTGTGATTGAAGCATTACACAGTATTGTTAATGACAAAGCTGGTTATTCAAAAATATTTTTTTCAGCCCTGTTGTAAATCAAGTACTGCAAGCAGCACAGCAGCCCTCAAAACATTATGGTATCACTTCTCCAATTAGTCTTACCCAGCCCAAGGAGGCTGATTTGATTCTGACTCAGAAGCTCACTGAGGCACTGAAACCTTATGGGGTTTTTGAAGAAGAGTTGGAACTGCAGCGCAGGTAACTTTACTGTATGCAGGAATTTTAGAACACCCTTAGAACCTTACAATTTGATTGAATTCTCAAAAAATTTGAATATGACAACTAATACTTTTCTTGAATATGCAGTTAGACATCACCGAATGCAGTTATATCTCATGTTGACATTTTGTCATTTTTAATATAAAAAAGTATGTTTGAATGGTTTTAGCTTATTCACAGTAAGTTGAGATTTCTTAATGAAGAAGTAAAATTAATTTAAGTCATGCTTGTTTTAAGTCCTAAGGCTTCATTGATATCTCAGGAATGATATTTTCAGACTTTAAATTATTTTGCATTAGTCTTGTATACTAGCAAAAATGATTTCTTTGAGTGGAAATGATCATGATGAGCATTACTTTGATCCTTTATTTTGTCCTTGTAGAATTTTAGTTTTGGGAAAACTAAACAGTGTGGTTAAAGAATGGATCAGAGACATGAGTGAAACAAAGGTAAACGCCTCAAATTATTGTAAATACATTTCTTAAAGTTTTTATGTAATCTGTTACATATTTGGTACATGGTTTAATTCAGCACAATTTATAAATAGTTATATACTAATGTGTATTTTGTAAATGTTCTGGTTTATTATGTGTGTATACCCTGATAATGACTTTTTTTTTTATTTTTAATTTGCATAGCATTTGCCTTCCTCTATTATTGAGAACATTGGAGGAAAAATTTTCACCTTTGGTTCCTATCGGTTAGGAGTTCACACAAAAGGTAACTGAATTTATTTTTGCATGTTTAAGTGTGAAGATCCTTGACAATTACACTATTACACAAATAACATTTTTAATGAAAACTAGAACAGCATTGGAAAAAATAGTTATTAGGGCCACCATGGGCAGTGACTGTAATAATAATCTAGATACAGTTGTCTACTGTAATCCAGATAGTTAGCGATACGAATGTAACTTTTATAGGACTTTCATTTGTAAAATAAACCAATGCACCATGTACACAATGTTTCTATCTAGACCATTCTGCTTCAATTTGCAGGAAAGTGAGTTAAATTAAAAGGTTAGGTTTTCTTCCTGAAGTAGAACCCATACCTCAGCTGTGTCATGCTTTGTCTTTGGTTTTATTGACTAGTTAGTGATATGTAATAAAAGCAATCCTCTGCAATTGGTGAATGTATTTGGTTACAGGTGCTGATATTGATGCTCTCTGTGTGGCCCCACGTCATGTGGACAGGTCGGACTTCTTCACATCGTTTTATGAAAAGCTCAAAGAACAAGAGGAAGTCAAGGATTTAAGAGTAAGTAACATGGCCAGTGCATGAGCACTACCAAGCTAAATTCTTAAAGGGGTCTCAATTGAAATGGCAGTCTAGGACTTGCTGTAGGAAATCATTGTTGTATTGTGCACCTTGTGGACTTCATCACCCTTTTCTTTTTTTGCTAACCACTATTAAACATATTATGTTTTTTAGGCTGTTGAGGAGGCTTTTGTACCAGTAATAAAACTGTCATTTGATGGCATAGAGGTAAGACTTGCACTGATTTAAATTAATGTTGAGTTTTACATTTTAAAACCCTTGAAAATATGTAGACTGTTGTAGAGTGATCTGTTTACAGTTCTGCCTTTTGTCATGTTTCTAGATTGATCTTCTATTTGCCCGATTAGCCCTACAAACTATTCCTGGAGACTTGGACCTTCGAGATGACAGTTTACTTAAAAATTTAGACATCAGGTGCATAAGAAGTCTTAATGGTAAGGCAGTCGTTATGTAGGGATTTTAAAATGGTGTGTGGGGAAGGGATGTGGCGGACATTATTTTTTACTGGACCGAGATTTTATTATTATTAAGTTATTTAAAATTGTTTTGTTTTCATATGTGTTAAGATTATATATATATATATATATATATATATATATATATATATATATATATATATATATATATATATATATATCTCTCCTTGGTATCAAAACATTTTTGCAACAGTGTTTTTTTTATATGCTTAATACATTAATTATACATGTTAATTGTGACAGGCATGTCATGAGAGATTAGCTCTCTTATATATTTTCTGTAATACAGTATCACACCATGGACTATATACAGTAGTAGTGTTTATGTATTTCCTAATTTCCAGGTTGCCGAGTTACTGATGAGATTTTGCATTTGGTACCAAACATTGAAAACTTCAGACTTACCCTCAGGGCAATAAAATTATGGGCAAAGCGTAAGTGAATTATTTATAAATATGTCTTCACATAAATCAGTATTAAGACTAATATATTTATATTTTACATTCTTACAAATTGGGTTAACACTAACCCACAATTCTCAAATTATTTAAAAGTTGAGATGAATATATGATGGTAGTTTGTATTTATTCTGTGAGACCAGTAATGCATGTAATTGTATTTATTATTATTATTATTATTTAGTCATTTAGCAGACACTTTTATCCAAAGCAACGTACAGCGACTTGGGGGTGAACTGTGCATCACAACAGCTGCTGCAGAGTCACTTACAGTTAGTTTTATATCTCATCTGAAGGACAGCACAAGGAGGTTAAGTGACTTGTTCAAGGTCACACGCAGTGAGTCAGTGGCTGAGCTGTGATTGAACCTGGAGCCTCCTGGTAACAAGCCCCTTTCTTTAACCACTGGACCACCAAGGCTTTTTTTGAAATACAAAATAAGACTTATTTTCGATCAAAATATTTGTTGAAACACATAGGGCTGCAACAACTAGTAGATTTTACGTTGACTAGCTGGTGCCAGCGAACTTGGAAAGGAACAGCGCTGCTCAGAGAGGAAACGCAGTTTTTTTGGAATCGGTTTAAAATTACAGGAGCGGAGAATTAAAAGGTTAGGATACAACCTTTTTATTAGTTTAGCAACTCTGACACACGGGTGTGCTAAATTGTAACAAAACAGCAATGGAATGGAGATAGTGGAGCAGGAGATCACTGCAGTGCAACACAGCTCTGTGGCACGGCTTTATCAATGTATACAAAAACAAAAGCAACTAGTGGACTACTGATTTTGCAAACAGACTACCCCTTCAATCAGCTAGTTGTCGACTAGTTCTTGCAGCCCTTGTAGCACAAACATCTAAATAAAACTTGTTTTCTTGCAGGTCATAATATTTATTCTAATATACTTGGCTTCCTTGGTGGTGTGTCATGGGCTATGTTAGTTGCCAGAACATGCCAACTTTATCCAAATGCTGTAGCATCCACACTTGTTCACAAATTCTTCCTGGTTTTTTCAAAGTGGTGAGTTTTATTGTTTTAAAATTTTAACTGACTTGACTAATGTGCAGGGTAAAAGTTGTATGGCTGCGGTTGTCAAAGGGTATTACATTTATACAAATAGGCTGAAGGTCACAGTTCTCATTTGATCATCAAAAAGTTTCTGTTGACAAGATGGCCTTTTTGCTCAATCTTTTGGTAGTTAAAGCTGCACAGTGCTATCACATTATATGATATAAGGGCTGTAATTGATGATTGTAAGCCTCTGTCTAATAATTTTAGTGAAAAACGTTACGCTGAACATTTTATTAATTTATTTATTCATTCTTTTTTTTTTTTTTTTAGGGAATGGCCGAATCCAGTTCTTCTGAAGCAGCCTGAGGACTGCAACCTCCATCTTCCAGTGTGGGACCCCAGGGTAATTTTTAATATTAATGTCCAGAAAAAAAGAGTGCTGTCTGCAGTGCATAGTTTATTCTCTGACAGTTTTCGTGTTGGAAGTTCAAATTCGTTTCACAGCATGCAAATGGAAATGTATTTGTTGTATTTTATTTTTTCCCTAGGTGACTCCAAGTGACAGATACCACTTGATGCCGATTATTACACCAGCATATCCACAGCAAAACTCAACCTTTAATGTCTCTGTGTCTACACGTGCAGTCATGATTGAAGAGTTTAAACAGGGTAAGCAATAAGAGTGCCTCATAGCTGGAGTCATAAACATGTTCCCTGTCTGGGTGTAGAACTACTTGCACATAGACCTCTAAATCAGTAGTAAATGTTTTATATTTGTTTTAGGTCTTGCCATCACAGATGAAATATTGCAGAATAAGGCAGAGTGGTCCAAACTTTTTGAAGCACCAAACTTCTTTCAGAAGTACAAGTATGTATTAAAATGCTTATATTATTGGACACAAATGGTGAGATATTTGTGCACCAAATTATTAAATTTGTATGTAGATTTTTAGTTTGTCATTAATAAAAGGTACAGTATTTTTTACCTTTTAACTGTTTAGAAAGTTTCCTTTACTTTTTTATTTAACAGACTGGGCATAGAAGTGTATAATTTATGTATTTAATATAGAAGGTAGGTAAACATTGTTTTTATTGATTGATTTTTATGGATGTCTCCTTGTTTTTTATGTTCTTAATTTATATGAATTAAGCACACTGTATATAATTCTAAATAAAATATTTTAGCTCACAATCTGCACAATGTATTTATTGTTAGACTCCTCAATAGTTTTTACATACATTTTATTTAAGAATTGTTTGAAGGGGTATACAAAGAAAATAAAATGACGGCTGATATATTTTTACATTCACTTCAAATGTGATTTTAGTATAGCCAGTGGCATCCCATCTGGTATCCCAGTAACTTAAATACAGCACCTATTTTAAAGGGAAAGGTGTACGTTTTAAAGCCCTTAAATATTACAAGTAAATGTAACTGCATTTTGATTAGTATTTAATAAGGTAAAATTTCTGATTCCTCAAGGTATTTATTGGTATTGTCTGTATTATTATAAATTAACTCTTACTCACTATTTGGAAAAAATTTGAAACTGTCCTCCCTGGGGTCTACTTAAAAATAAATCTAAGTAACTTTACAGAAAGACTACCCTGAGATAACTAATGAAACAGTGTTTTAAGCATGTGTTAACCTTTTTTTCTAGATTTCTGTACAGATGTGTAGTGTTGAAAGACTTAAACACAATAAAAACCTATCATACCATGCAGTACATACCATTTTGTCCATTGTTCAGTGTTTAGTACCTCTATCCTGGTCGCTGTACTTTACCAATATACTGTCAGACCTTTTAACTTTAAAGTAGTGTACCTTTTCTGCGAGAAGCAAGGCTGGAGTGAATATCACCATCCTGCAGCCTACCAGTGCACTGTACCAATAAGCAATCAAAGACAACCTTATGACCAATAATTGACTTAAGAAAATGAATATTTGGCAGATAAAAATTTACTTTGTAGCCTTTGGTATCTTAAATAGTTTACAAGGATATATTGCTGTGTCTTATGTGTTGCTTTCATACAGTATCTATTTTAATATGTGCAGATTTTATTTAAAACTGATGTAAGAAGAATTATCAGTCAGTCTGAATTAATTCAAAGAAATGTTGCGTATTATGCTCTTCCGATTATTGTATTGTAATTTACTGTACAGTGTTATACAGAAGTCACTGTAATGATTGAATAAATGATTTTTTTTCTTGTGTCAGGCATTTTTATTTTATTCTTAACACCTCATTTAGAAAGTATTGCAGTGATGCAAAAGGTGTAAAGCCCTTTACATTTGTCCTTGTTTGTAAACCGTAGCTCAAACTGTCAGACTGTGCTATAGACAACAGTAACAGGCAGGAAAAATAGGAGAACCACTTTATTTCACTTTTAATCTTTCTAGAGTACCGTGCACTTTTCCTGTATCTTTTGTACAGTTTATTCATGGCAAGGGTTGTGACTGTTCTCCACTGTAAACCCACAGGGGTGCATTACAGCACACAGTTTACTGTAGTCAGGAGAAGCACAAACCCATCAGTTTTGTTAGCAGTTTCAATCAGAGATTTTCAGATGTTAATTTGTGATCTAAATTGGTGTGCTCTGTGACTTCCTAGCATGTCTCAATTTTTTTCCCAACCGACTTGGGAGATGTATTCATCAGCGGTTTACTAACTCAAAATAAGTTGTTTGTACTGCCATTTTCTTAAAACAGGTTGCAAGATAAAGTCTAATTACTTCAGAAGGGTACAGTACATAAGCTCAGATACTTTTTGTTTGTTGGTGTAAAAATTGTAATTATGCCAGCCTGTCTTGTCCAAATCAGAATGCAACTCTAAATTATAAAGACATAAACCTTATCTGTCTCTTGTAACACTTGTGCAGTACACACTAAAGGATGATGGAGTAACGGTTTAAATGAAGTGCACCCCTAAAGTTGTGTATCTGCAATACAATTCAAGTGTTCCTTCAGTACCTGTAATTCGTCTTTTTCACCAAAAAAAAAAATGGAACTTCTGCTATAAAGAAAAATTAAGTCAAAATAAAACTTGGATAATAAACACTGACAGAACAATTACCACAATGTAATAAGCTACTCAGCAGTGGTTCCCTCTTGCTACAGAAGCCAGAGAGGTATGGCAGAACAGGACAAAACCTTTTTTTTTTTTTTTTCCTTTCCCTAATCAGCCAAATGCACCCAAACTTGGGTCTCGGAACCAATCGTAACCTTTACATTTTTAGTAGAAGTAATAATAATCATTTTCATAATAAAAGACTTAATTGCTTTTTGAAAACTTGGACTTTCGACCATGTCTGCAGTACTTGTACATTCCCAGGGGGCGGACTGAACACAAGGTCAGTGTCATTTTTAGCTTGTGTGCAAAATAATAATTTTGGTAATTATAGAATCTAGTCCCAGTATACATTTGTAAACCTGTCTAATGTTGTTTCAATAAGGCAGATTACTTGAATGGTTCACTTACACACACTCAGATATATGCTACACCTCTTTAGCATGTTTTTTTTTTTTTGACTGCCATGAGTTTACTCTTACGACATGCAAAGTGGTAGTGTGGAGACAAATAGTTTTTGTTCGTTGAACATACAAAACTGTATGTCTGCCTTACCAGTCAAGAATGGGAAACACAATTTACTATGACTAAAATAAAGGATGTAATGGAATTGTGCTGTTGTTTTTTTTTTTTTTTTTTTTTTTATATATATATTCCAAGGCATTATATTGTGTTGCTAGCAAGTGCACCTACAGAAAAGCAGCACCTGGAATGGTGAGTAGAATAAAAATAATGGCATTATACATGTAATGTTATGATTAACTTACGTTTTACCATTTTGAAAGACGATATGAAGGCTTTAAAATCTCAAAATTAGAATGCTTCTGTAAAGACCCCAGAGTTACATTTGTCTTTTGTCTGCACTATTAAAGATGCATATTGTGGGTTTCTTTCATCTTAGTATTTAGAACTGGCATTAGTCAGTAATATTAGGGTGAGAGGTTATAGATGTTAAGTGTGGGATAGATAGAAGACTACCATTTTTATGTCATACAGCGTCTGCAAAAAAAAAAAAAGAAAGTCGGGTGTTTTAATTGATTTACTGTTCATGTGTGTAAAACAAATATGAACCATGTTGCCAAGAAATGCATGATTGCACAGGCTAACAGTTAATTGTTTCTGTATAGGGTTGGTCTGGTAGAGTCAAAAATCCGTATCCTGGTTGGAAATTTGGAGAAGAATGAGTTTATCACGTTAGCCCATGTAAACCCCCAGTCATTCCCAGGTCCAAAAGAAAGAAATGACAAGTAAGTTAGGTTTGTGCTTGACAAAATAAAGGTAATGGTATCTTTCAACAAACATTTTTAGATTTGAGGGGGTTTTTTGTTTAGTTTTCTATCGATGAGCCCCATTTTATAGGTATCTTCCTTGTTATCTCTTTAGCTAAAAGGCTGGATATCACTGATACTAAGAAATATAGTTGTACATACTGTACTATGGGTCTGGTTGCTGTATTGTTTCTGAAAAGGATCTCTCAGATTTAGGATATAGGTGGATGTATATTTAGTACTTGAATGTAATGTGTGTTCTCTGCTTCAGGGAAGAATTCAGCACAATGTGGGTTATAGGGATTGTATTTAAGAAAATGGAGAGCAGTGAAAACCTCAATGTTGATCTCACATATGACATACAGTCATTCACTGATACAGGTAAGTTTTTTTTTGTTATCAGTTGTAATCAATTATTTAATGATCTAAAATCTATAAAGTCTCTCTTTGAAGAACTTGTGAAGCCAACTGTATAGTAGCACCGATTGGTATCCTAGATGCTAACAATTCTACTTTTCAGCTATTGCAGGTGAATTTTATAATACATATTTTTACAAGCTTGCTAACTGAGTCAATTTTGGAAATATCACAATATTTATTTCTTCCTTATACAAGAAATGTTCTAGACTATTTGGATGACATGATCCAGGTCTGGAAATACTGTCTCTCTATGTGACTTATACTGTTCCCGTTGGATAGAATATGATGATTACGCAGATGATCCAGTATCACAGTGGTATTGCAGGGCCTTGAGTGGTTGCTATGTGCTTGTAGCTTTGGTCATGTGGTTTTCCAGAATCACTACCAATCCTGGATGGCTCACACAGTGATTTTTATCTTTTAGTTTACAGGCAAGCAATAAACAGTAAAATGTTTGAGCCTGATATGAAAATTACAGCAATGCATGTCAAGAGAAAACAATTACACCAGCTTCTGCCAAACCTTGTTATACAGAAGAGGAGAAAGGTGAGAGGAACAGCATATTCACGTTTTAAGACAGCTAGTCTGACCTTAAAAACAAATATTGGCACCAGTCCTAAATACCCGACATACAAAACTGAAAGCAACCCCCACCCCAAAAACCCTTAACCCTACCCCGACCAAATGCAAAATATGCTTGAATTGTTTAACTAAAGAAGTAAAACCAGGTCACATTTTCCTTTGAATAACTGTTATTCTATTTTATAAAACGTTTCCATATAACTACCAATTGCATTGCAATAAGCTTGCCCTTGTCGTGAACATTTATTTATGTGTTTTGCAGCACTCAACTGAAGGCATCAAACTGATGAATGAGAACAGTTTTGATCTGTCATTGGACAGTGACAACAGTATGTCAGTACCTTCTCCAACTGCTGCTTTGAAAAGCTGCTCTCAAAACCGTTCCATCAGTCCACAAGGGTGAGATATAATATGATCTTTTAAGGATATATTAGACACATTTCAAGTTACTTTTGTGAGGCCACTTCTACTGTTCACTTCATTTTGTTTTGTGCACTGCTTAGTCCTGGGCATTATCTGTTGATTTGCATACCACGATGAAGCAGTGTTTGGTTAATTTTTTTTTTTTTTTTTTATTGTTTATTTTTGTTTTTACTTTTAGCAGACTAAGCCCAACATCAGTAACCAACACTCAGTCTGAAGCTCAGGCTAAACCTGAAGCTGGAGGAAACTTGGTTATCCCGGGGGGTATGTTTGTCTCAGTTGGCTTTTATTTTCAAACTGCCTGATTTTTAACACATAGTCCCAAAGCATGTTGCAAAATTCCAGTGATTCTTTTAGAGTGAGTGTAAGTCCCTTCTGTACCTGGTGCTAGCGGGCCAATAAACATGCTGTGAACGCTCTGAGGTTTTGGTGGGGGTGTTTTATTCTAAAGACAAATTTTACTTTAGGTATATTGGGTGAAAACATTCTCAAGCCTCCAGCAGCTCCCCTAGCCCCAAAGCCCTCCTTGACCCGTGTTTCATCTACACAAGTGATTAACCAGACCCCACAGTCTGCAGGAACCCCTGGCACAAAACCTGGAATAAAGAGGGCAGGGTCTCCTCACCCAGAGGAGACCCCAAAAAGATTGAAAGCAGATGAGGTAAGTCGCAGTGAAAAACATTGTTGATCGGTGGGATGATTTGTCATGGAGTGAAACAGTTTAACTGCAGTCTCCCCACATTAGTAAATCTTTTAATACCAGGACCCACCACGCCTACAGCAGAACCACTGCATACATATGTATGTCTTTAATAGATATGTAGATGTGCCATGTGCTGCAGTGCATAATGATAGCATAACATTTCAACAGGATAATGTCTGGCCACACACTTCTCATGACATGTATACACAGGGTTTCCTACAGGGTTATGTTTTCATCTGATTTTATAGTGATTTTGTACATTAGTGGCTGTTGAAAAACTGGCATACTTATCAATGGGCACAGTTTGCTTGAGACACTTAAAGCCTACAAAATACTAGTTAAAAATCAATTGGAATTGTTTATAATAAATACCTGATTATTGAGAATAGGCATAACATGTCTGAATTCTCAATTTACACTATATTCACTGAACTGAAATACACAGGCAAATCAATTTTACATTGAAGTAACCGTGTTTATTTTTATTTTAGGAAACATCAGAAAACAGTTTGTCAGCAGACATTTGTGCAGTTCTGGCAGATACTAAGATGTCTACAGAAATTGAGGTATATCTGCTTGTTAAATGTATACCATGATTTTGACAAACCAAAAAAAAGTGAATTCTTTCTCTTTACAAAAAGTGCACCACTAGTATTGAAATTTCCATTGGTTTATATTTTGTTAATTTGACACATACCGTAATGTAAAAAAAAAAAACAACATTTAGGTAGTCTTGTATATAAGATGTAATGTAGTCTCTTTGTACCCTCTATAGAATATTTGAATGTTTGTGTTAATGAAATTTCCAACTTAATATAAGTTCCCCACAGTTTCAGTGCTTAGTGTTCTAATGGATATTTTCTGGTTATAGGTTGGAGAAGTTGTCAGTTCTACAAATGATGGGGAAGGTGACATAGAAACTAAAGACAATGTTAAGGTGTGTACAACAGTATTTAAAGACAATTGCTGCTGCCAGTGTGCAGTGATGTATCAGGAATCTACTACTTCTTTGCCAGTTCTATGTGAAACATAACCAAAGCCTTTGCATTGATATATTCCACCTTTTCTTCATCAAAGGTCTATCTGTTTTTATTTGTAGCTCAGAGGTAGCTATATGTATTTGTATGTACATATGTACCTATTTGTAGCTCTTTGCCATAAACCATAATTTGTAGGGTCACTGATAATGAAGAAATCTACCCAGATACTCATTAGTGACTACAAGTAAACTGCTACAGTTCTAATCTTTTCCATTTGGATGTTAGAAGAAAAAAAAAAAAAATTCAGTTATCTTAATGTTAATGTCAAGTTTGTGTCTTATGCTGCTTGAGTAAGTATTCTTAATAGAAACTTTAGCTTTTTTATTTTATTCATGTAACATAGGAGCTGGATTCAGAAGAAAGGTTAAATCCACCAATTCCTGCAGCACAGGTACCCTCTTTTACTACTGCGCTTTTAAAGACATTTAACCATATAATTAAATGTCAACTGTATGCATCATATTGCGGAAAGTACATTTGAACATGTATAGAACAGGTATATTTTCTGTTAAAGTGCATTTGCTTGTACTTACGTTTGATATTTCTTTTCAATTGTCTTTTTACAGAGACTGTCCAGTACAGACCTGTCAGACGTTCCCACTCTCCCTCCCAACCCCATTCCAGTTGTGAAGAATTCAATAAAGTTAAGACTGAGTAGGTAGAATTCCCAAAGGACCCTGGAGCAAGGACTCCCACATCAGAAACAATAGCCTACAATGTGTCACAGACCAGAACATCAGCTGCAGGCAAAAAGGGACCCTGGATGCTGATTTCAGATTTCTTGATCAAGGGCAGTAGCTAGTGTGTTCTGTGTACACATGATGGCAGTATTCCTCAAAGTAGGAATCAGCAGCAACTAATGATGGTGCCGCTGTATAAAAGACACTTAGTGTGTATGTTCATTTTTTTAAATGTTTGTTTTCCATTGTTTATACTGAAATTATAGTATCCATATACAGTACAAATATACATATTTTTAAGTATTTATAAGTATTTATAAGTAAAACAGGTGCTGGCTTGTGTTATGCTATGGACATGCACTGATGTTACACAAATGAAAATACTGCCGTTATAAATCATTCATAAAGACCACTGAATTTTGTAAATAGTAACATTTCCTCTGTTCATAGACGATGTCCAGGGCCTTTTTGTTTGTTTTAGGCCATATTTGCAGAATAATGTCAAGTGAAGCATCATATTGCGGAAAATACATTTGAACAGGTATAGACCATTGGCTTAAAGTGTATAAACCAAGGGTTTAGAAAAAACAAAAAAAATCTTGCCTCTCTATTTTGGGGTTAATCTATTTACATTTCTGGAGTGCGCTGGACTACAGACAGTTACTACATACACTTCTAAGCTGGTAGACAAATATTTAACAAGCGTCTTTTTCACCTTTGTTAAAGGTTAGAAAACAAAAAGCATTCAAAACTAAAGTAAATCTGCCCTTTTGTTTTGATTAAGTAGCTCAGATGTATTTAAATAATATCAGAATTTTTTTGCAGGTTTTGCAATAATCTGCAATAAACCATGTTTTCTGCAAAATGAATTTAGCTTTTATTTCAAGGAATTTCTCTTAGTAATGGTATAAAGATATCCATACATATTTCAAAGGGTACAATTAAAAACAATTAATATGAAAAGTAGAGTAAGCAATTATTAGTTCTGCATTTTAGTGAACAGTTTGAGTGAGTGATTAACATACACCTGTCCTAAGTGCCAATATATTTATTATTTTCCCTAACTTTCATGGTTCTTGATTCAACCAGTTCAATGTAGTGTTTTTCAGTAAATCGGGAGATGCTGGTCCTTGTATAGTTGAAGACAGACTCCAATTAAGTATGGAAAACAATGTTGTTACTAAAGCAGTGTGGTATGATTTACCTATCCAATTAACATATGTTCTAGTCGCAACGAGACTTTAAAGCCCTTCTGACTTTATCTTAAACGCAGATTTATTTTATATTAGTTTTGTATTCTGTGATAGGGTTTGAGTAAACATAAGCACCACATCTTTAGTGGATAATTCTGATACATGTACGTTGTACCTCAAGTGTTTATGTATTGTAAACATTTTTGCAGATTTTAAGACGGGTTAAGTTAATCCTGTTTACTATATGGAAAAAAGTAATGTGTTTTTTTTTTGGCTCTTTATCTTTAATTAAATAATTTCAGTGAAGGACAGATGTGTTTATTTTTTTCCTGGTTCTATTAGCTAATTATTAGCCAGTGGAAATAATTCCTGTTTATCATTGATTGTAAATTGTTGAGCTGTCCAGTCTGAATACTCAAAAGTAGCAAACACAAGTAGTACCCTTCTTCAGAACTCAGGTATTCAGAAAGAAATGGGTAGTCATATTAACAAAAAGATTTGGTTATTGCTTTTGCTTATAAAGTTGGCTATGTGTACATGTTTTAATCAAAATCTGTTTTAATAAACCCAGATGTATATGCTAGTAATGTTACATATGTTAGAATGTGTTGGTAAGTTAATAAGGACCACTGTTATTTGACAGCTAATGTATGTTTGCATCAGTACAGAACCATCAGTTGCAAAATTTCAAGAGCTTTTTTTTTTTTCTCACAAAATCATTTTGTTTGGATTTTTTTTCTGTAAAATTTCTTTTGTAAAAATAATTGTACTGTTTTTTGTGTGTGTGTGTGTGTGTGCGTGTGTGTTTTTATTCACAAACTAAATAAAGGTTCCTTGCTGCTGGAAGAATAAAGTATGGTCTGTGTTAAACATCTTTCTAGCTACATCGAAGAAAACAAAATAAAGGTGTAGTAAACATATTGTTAACTTCCCAGGAGTTCAAAGCTCATGTAACACCATTTTCACAAAACACAATGAGCCAGATTTATCAAGATATTTATACCAAAATGTATTACAACAAAGAGTGAAAAATGTTCCTTTTTGGGCTGTATGTGGCATTTTCAAATGGGGATTAACAGTATATTCAACACATAATAGCCATGCCTTTAAACCAAAATAATTGAAAACAGTTAAGTGAAACATGCAGTTACAGTAGGTGAAATATACTGTTTGTGTGATGCATGTGTGTGGTGGCAAGAACTCCCAGTAGATGGCAGACTAATTCAATCTATAGCACTCAAGAATGTATCAAATTACAAATATTTGCAATGCCAGTTACATATATTTAACATGGTTAATTTCTGCCCAGTTCCAAGTTATAATCACGTTTATAATTGTAGTTTTATATAAAGTCCAGGTTTAATTCAAATGCATGTTTTCACCTATGCACGTTTAGTGACTCAACACACCTTTGTAGGTAATGTGTTCTGGGATGGGTGAAGCCTTTTGTAATCGCGACATTATGCTTGATATGTATTCCATAACCACATCATAAACTATGGTTTATATGGAGAATATTTTGAAGACCACACTTGTATTAAAATAGAAAATGTGTTTTGTTGCTTAGGAACAGTTTGCCTTCTGTCACAGCAGGGGCCCTTCTTGTGAATATCATTATACCTCTGTTCAGTGAAGACACTACACAGACCAATTTTTTTTTGCCAAACTTACTATTTTTTTCTGGTTATATTTATTCCAGTACGTTCCAGATAGAAATTTGCTTCACAAGCACAATGTAAAAGTCAAATAAAATAGTTTGGTCAGACCTGTCGGGTATAGTGTTTTTAATTTCAGTGTTTTCTCTGGACATTGGATTGAAGGAAAGCAGTCAATTTGAATAACTAACCTTTTTCAACTCAAAATTTATATGAAAACTATGTTCTGGAAAAGTAAAATAAGTAAATTAATAATAATAATAATAATAATAATAATAATAATAATAATAATAATATATGCCCTTCACAGAAAATAATTAGATTTTAATATGCATGTTTGTGCTGATTACTCCGCTTTGTGACATGCATAATACATATTTGTTCATAACATAATTTACATTCATGTTAGATACTGTGTTTGTGCTTGTATAATCTAAGGGGCTGTTAATAGTGGGGACGGAAGCCCTTGTAGAAACATCAGGTACAGTACAAGTTTGCACAGTGGCTGGCACCCCATGCTGATTTGCCAATATGCCTCAACTCCACTGCTGCTGCTGATAGATGTTGCATCTCTGTGGGTCTTTTCCTGCTTAAACAGAATGTAATAAATAACTGGCGAAGAGGAGCTGTCCTTGTTAGGAGCTGGATAATTTTTTTTTCTGTTTTTAATTACAAATAGTTATTTGAGAAAACACTTAGCAATTGTAGTAAGCTGAAATATCTAGCTAGTGTGCACCTATAACAACTAATGGGGTTTCTCCCTTTACTAATTACTTTTAAAACTGCTTTAAATGCTGCTTGAGGGACCATCCAAAGTGTTTTTTTTAAAGACGTGGTGAAGTTGCTGAAAGAAATGGAGGCTCACTTTACTCAATAATAACAGCTAATCCCAGAGATGAGGAATGCATCTGTAGCATTCTGTGGCCCCTAGGACCTGACTGTTAATTTGCTGAGCTGCTATGCAGGCTAAAAATGTGTTAATTTAATTTAACCCTTATAATTACTTGTAAATCTGGATTGTGCCTTGTGAATACAACACATGTTGCACTCAAAGGCAAGCCTGTGGCAAGCCCACTGTGGGTAAAGTCAATGCTTAGTGAGAAGTGAGTTTAATAACCAATTGAGGGTGTCTGATGTAAAATAAGCATTGGAGTATAGTTTCACTGAGAAAACGTTGTATCTGAGAAAAAAGTTACTGGAATAAACAGGGCTCACACCATCTTTTCATTCACCCCTGGTCTGAATGAGAACTTGATGTCATCCTGTGTTTAGCTGCAGCAGCATTTCTCATGCAGTTTTTCCAGATCTGTTGCAGAGCAGTTTTTTGGGTTTCAACCAGAAATTCATCCTGTTAAAAAAGAATACAGTATTAACATTATATATAAAGTATTCTGAAACCTGCCACCAAGGTTTAAAACATATTAGCTAACCAGATATTTGTATTATTATAAAATATCAGACACCCAAGCCCAGCCCTGAAATCTGATGTGTTGATGTAGCGCAGCCCTGCTTGGAAGCTGCTCTTTCCTACAGTGTCAACCTCCGACCCAAACAGAGTGAAACCTGCATGTCTTATGGAAACATGGCACTCGTGCTGCCCACTTCTCTACCCTCTTACTGTCTGCAGCAGAGCAGTTAATAAAGAGATTGATTATGGAACTGTCAGGAAGTGACAGTTGGACACGACTGCTCCCCATGAGTGACAGAGGGCACGCTCTACTTTCACAGCCAAGAACTACACCACCAGTGGAGTGCCGACAGCACCCAGACATGGTGCCAAGACTGCTGGAGGGTGTCTGTAGAGACATGGCTGAGCCTTCTGCACAGAGAGTACTCTATGTGTTTTTTCTGTAGTGTCAGAGTTCATTGGTTTATAATACCCTTTCTTTTGGATGCTGTACAAACCTTACCCAGTTTAAAGGAGTTCTGTAGACATTCTGTACATGGCCCCTAATAAGTGGCACAACTAAGTCTTCCTCATGCTCTTCTTTTTATAAAGCACATTTGCATTCCCACACAATTATCTTATAATATTATTTTAAAAGTTATTATATTTGTCAAACTGTTTTACTTCTCATGAGCTATCCAAATGTGTTTGTGTTTACCCTTTTTTGTTTTCTCCAGGACACTAAGGAGTGTGAGATGTTACATCCCAATCGTTACTAATATTGAACCAATGTCTCACAACATTGAAGGTATTCTTGTTCTACAATTGTCCCTCGGTACATTATTGTCTCTTCTCATGACATGCACTTTCTCTGCCACCTAGCACAGGGATGAGGTCTTGTGTTGAGTAAAAAGTACAAATATAAATGTGCTGAAAAGACATGTGGATAAGCATGCACCCACAAATTCTGATGACTTTACATCAGATTTGGATTCCGACGTGCATGTGGAACAAAAAAAACAAGCAGTATGGATGCCATTAAGAAATCAGCTAGCGTTCTCAAATGATTTTATCAGGCAAATCTTGCTAATTCTGTTAGGAAGCAATATTATTCATCAGCTAAAGAATACTTGAATTCATCAGGAATCATTTTCCTTTTCTGCAGTGACACAATGGCACCCAAGTGTACATTTCCGAAATAAAAAAAAAAACGAGTAAATGCTCAGCATAATTACACTGAATGGAAATTGGTTTCATTAGAAAATCAAATGCTAATTTAAGATGGAAGGTGTTTTTTTTTTTTTTGTATAGTCCTTTTTGTCCTAATTAAGCGTGTTATCTCCCTTTCCTTGGATTCTCATGTAATTCACATAGTTTAGCTGTCTGTCAATTCGTGTTTGTATGTGCATCTGTCCATCAGTTCTAGGGAATGGATGACAAAAGGTAGATGAATTAACTGCATATTTGCAGATGTCCTTTTTCTGGTATCTGGGCTTTTCAGTTCAAACATTGCACTGCTCAAAGACAGTAAAGTATTTCTTTCATCAACAAGATCAAATATTTTCTTTCTTTGAAAATATACAATAGATGACCAACACTACAAATTAGGGCTTTGGATAAAACTAAAAGTGTCAAAGAAGAATTTTCCCCTTTCCTGGATTTTGTTCCTTATTCCTGATCTGAAACCATTATGGTGCTGGAATTTACAGGTCGGTATGTTTAGTCTGGGCTTTATCATTTGAGTTTGCTTTCCTAACCTTTCTCTATACTCTATGTTAACTATCAGAGATCAATCGTCTTTGTGTAGGGAGAATATGTATTAAAGAAATGTAAAATGTTTCACTCCACAGAGGAAGAAGCACTTCTATTGTAAAGGCAACACAGATGGACAAGTGCCTTTATGGCTGTGGCTTACACTGGCAGAATGCCATGGGCACAGACTCCCTTTGTTTGCCAGGCTACTAAACTAATAGAGATGAAACCAGGTTCCCGCTGGCTTTATATTATAAAGTCATTAATGAATACAAATAACACACTTTGCATACTGGCATAAGAGCGCTGGTCTAAAACCAGCTGAGTCTGACAAGAAAACTTTTTCTGATTTTTCATCTGGTCTGTAAAGATCAGTGTACAATGTGTTTGGGAACAATGGCTCACTTTGCATCTTTACACGTTTTTCATGCATAAGACCTCCCTCAAAAATGTTTTTAATATCTTACCAGTATGCATTCAGACGTCTGTTGTCTGTTGGCTTGACAGTAGTAAACCTTTAAATATTTCAATGCTACTGTACATGTAAAATTTACCCTGTTTACGACCTTTCAGAATTATTTTGCGTGGTGGATATTTCATACTCCAACATCGTTTTTTAATTTGTGTTTTTGTACTGTATTTAATTAAAAATGATCATACACAATGCACAATGGCTATTTAAGGCATTTTCCCTAGCAGTAGCTTTGGCAACAAAACTAGAGCTCATTTGTTAGAAGAACATTCCCAGTTTTATAATTGGAGGCAGTATCCAATTTTTACTGGGGAAAGAACTGTTACCTCATTCAAACTAACCCATAATACAGTGTGACATGTAAAGGCTTTGAATCCTAATTCTACACAGTGATAACACATTTTAAAAAGTGTCAGTATTTCAAATGTAATTACATTGTAACTAACATAATTCATATGCAGTAATATATTGTTTTAAAACCTTAAATCTAACATTAATAATCTTGAAATACTTATGTTGATGTGCCACTATTATGTATGGAATGTCATTAATTACTGTTCTTTGAATTTAATATATATTTTATAGTAATACAATATGTTACGGTTGAATAAACAAAAGTGTCAATAATTTTTCTAACAGCATTCTTTAGAGTGATACACTGTAGCAGGACTTGAAAATAGTGTAGCCGTATATATTATGAAAATGATGGAATGCATGCCCTGAAATATAAAGACTGTTACACATATTTAAATTGTACATAATTGCAATTGTTGTTATGATTAATACTGTTGTAATGCACACCTTATAGAATAAATTAACCATAACCTCTTCATTATACCTGGGAATTTGGTACCCAAACAATTGAATCTGCTTTTATAGATACTTCACACTTTATATAAGCTAGATTGTATTTTGATACACCTATACCTTTTGTGACTTAAATGTGGTCTGTCTTTAGTTTTGTTTTTCTCTGATATTTGAAGGCTGAACACTTACATGCCCCTTACTGAACATTTTCAGCCCAGCTTTATGCGGTAAAAGCAGTGTTGCTCTTTCTTCACCATTCTTAGCTGTCTTGTGTTTTCAACTGTCATTGTAATGAGTGTATATTTCTTTTTTTTTCAAATGAGTTAAAAAAAAAAAAAAAAAAACTCTCAGAGAGTGAGCAGACAGGTGGTGTGGGTTTTCGGGGATAGGAGCAGAATGTGGGGCTAAAAAAATGATATACATAAAAAAAGAAAAACAAAAATGAAACGGGCTACTTTGGAAATTCTCTGATAATTGGCTTCTTAAAAGGGGCTCATTTTTAACTATGTCACTGTGTCTGGTGGATGACAATTAATCTGTTTTTCAACATTTTCTTGGCATCTGTGCCGATTACTTTATATGCTAATATATGTAAATTACTAAACATTTTATATGCCAGTTACAAGTATAAACAAGCAGGTTTTTTTTTTTTTTTATTATTATTCTTTAAGCATATTAATACAGGTTTTAGTACCAGAATTTATTTTATGCTTTTTTTTTTTTTTTTTTCCTTTTCTTTGGAGGATGTTTTAACAGGACTATATACATCAATTAACTGTACTGAATACATGCAAGTAATTTAGAACACTACTGAAAACTGCATTTTTATGCAGTGCTTTAGATCCATTTCAAAGACAATTGGGGCCCCATAGTTCAAGAAAAACTGCAGGAAATTGGATTTTACAAACACCATTTTCTCGCTGTTTGTTTAATAGCAAAAGGTGCTTTAATGCTTGTTATGGAAATGCAGGGCATTCAGATGGAAAGTAGCACTGAAAGTAACCGCTCCTGTGGTGCTGTGCTCACTTGCAGGTGTTGGGGGCTGGCCATTTGCTTTTTAAATTAAAACAAAAGCCAGATATATTCAATGAAGAATTAAAATGCAAAGATTATTTATTTCAATACAATTATTTTGGTAAGCCCCAAAAGGTACAAAACACCAAAACCAAAATAACATTGTTGAGGTAAATACAAGTTTCAATGCAGCAATTAAAATCCTATATGCTATACAAAATCCTCAACAAATGCATTTCCCTCTCAAATCTATGCATTTCCCTCTCAAATGCAGTTTAATTACAATGGTAATATTAACCCCTAGTTAAAAATACAATGGACATATTTTTAAATATTTAAAAAAAAAAAAAAAAAATATATATATATATATATATATAATATATATATATATATATATATATATATATATATATATATATATATATTTTCAAGTTGGGGATCTAAATAATTTAATTTAATTATATTATGTTGCAAAGAAAAAAATTTTTTCAATGATTATATTATAATCAATTATATCTATATATTTTTTTCAAATATTATAATATATATATATATATATATATAACACACACACACACATACATACATAAAAGCACAAACAATGACATCAGTCAATAAATACCCATTCAGCAAAGTGAGTTTACGGAATATACTACCAACTTTGAAACAGGGTTACATTATAACCCCAGGGCTCTGACATTAAATTAAATATATATTCTAAATAAATTGTTTTCTATTAGTTAGTCTTCATATAAAGGTTCAAATAGTAATAAAATTATTTTGTATTTTTTGTTAACATGCCTTGACACCTATAGGCTGGAATGGGAACGCCTTCACTCGAAAACAACTGAATATACTGCCCCGACTTGAAAAATTTAATATAAGATTACAAAAAAGACATTAAACTTATGTTTCTATTAGTTATACTTCATATAAAGTTTCACATAAATAAAGAATGTATTTTGTGAACATTGACTATGGCTTACAATAATTAAATTACATTAATTAAATTGTAAATATTCCCCCCCCCCCCCCCCCGCCCCCCCCGCCCCCCCCCCCCCCCCCCCCACACACACACACTCTCGAATGTGGTTTCATGTTTCTAGGACATGTTTCAAAGTACCCGACATCCTTATCAAAAACGTGTTTAAGACACCTGGCCCGTTCTGAGATCTACAGCGACACAAACATAAGTTTTACTTCTGATATAAGGACTGATCGATGACCCGCTAAGACTCTGACAAATGATTTAAAGCCTTTTTACAAAAAGATAAATAAAATAAATGTTTGAGCAGGACATTACATGGGCTTTTTTGTTTAAAATAATTTTAAAAAATTCCCTTTGTTATTATTCTGCTGTATGACAAAGGACTTAAGAAATACCCTGGTATGCTAACATGGGACAGTTTGCTTTACATTAGGCTCATGCTTCTTGCAAACCAATCTTCTACATTATAGCATTCTGCTCTTCAAGTAAACAAAACTAACGCATATCTCTAATTTGCACAAAAAGCTTGCCATTTATCGTGACTACACCTGCAGTTGTAGCATGTGTGATATCCAGGATAAGATCTTTCATCGTCCGCATCTCTTAATTAAGTAGAACTACCAGAGGGATATCAATCACACAAAGAAATGACACGTCTAAAACCAGGAAACATTCGATCTGATTTTCCACAGACGAATGTTTAACCCCAGGACACAAACAGTAAAGGAAGGGATTCTGACCATTTAGGGTTACAGTGGGAAGCACCATATACATGCAAGATATAACAATGACAAGGCATAGATCATTCCACATTGAAAAATAAGTGGTCACTTACAACTAATGCTATATAAAACTAAAAATGCCATACTTAAGTAATAATGCATACATGCATTTTGAAAATAAGGATAGACTGGGGAATAGAGGGAAGTGCTTTCCTTCTAATTGTGCTGCCATTCTAATATGAATTAACAGTTCAAAAGGCTGTTAAACCTTGCACTTTACTTGCTTAGTTAAATCAGGTGTTTGGGTGAGTAATGTAGGCTAAGGACCATCTTCCATCTTCCCACTGATCGTACATCTTGATCTGAGCCTGGTATATGGGGCCTTAATGGATATTCATGCCAAAGAACACATACTTCTTTGGGGTAGTGCATTTCACCAGACCAGACTACCCCTCTTTAAAAGCCTGGATTAAAAGACCAAACCCCAGTACACAGCTTTTTTGTAGTGATGCAATTTAGTTATCTTGGGAAAAGTGTCTGGCTAGTTAGTATGGTAAGGATAGTATTGTCTCTATACTGGTACATACAGCCAATGAAAAGTTGCTTGGTGTCTTTTGTAACTTGGCAGGTGAAGGCACTAGACAATGGACAACCATCATGGATCACAGAGGACTCTTTATCCTTAATATCGTAATATCCTATCATCTCAAGGAGGACTTGACTAACAGCAGAATGCAGCACATGAACTGTGATTGTGTTTGAGATTGTGAGTACCCCTCCCCCATCGATTGGGAACTGCCAGCTATATGAAAAACAACTGCAGTACAAGTGCATTAAATTGGTACAAGCAACAAATTATAGAAAGCTGCTGATTTATTTATTTATTTTTTTTTAATTCCCTGTGCTATAAAGTAGTACTTTAGTGAACTACGGTTGTTTCATAATCAACAATCTGAGACAAGAATATTGGATAGCACTGAATTAGCTTTTTACAAAATCATTGGTAAATGTAAACTATTAAACTACACTAACAGCCCAGATTATCCGATGATTTACAACACTTTGGTGTTAACTGTGTGTGTGTGTTTTTTTTTTTTTTTTTTTTTTTTTTTTTTTTTACATGGGTAGCAACACTGGTCAAGCTCAGACAAGTGTATTCATTCCAGTTGCAAGGCTATTTTTATTTTATCATCCCTATGCACAGTATGAAGATTACTTGATGATGACGTGGGGGTACCATCTGTAAGTGTACAACAACCCTATCAATCTCACAGTGATGCTTGGGAATGAGTGATGGCAAGCATTGGTCACTATAGGTGCTCAGCTCTCCCTGCAGGAATCTCTACTGTAGATCTAAGGGCCTCTACAAGGGACACATACTGTAGACAAAGAATCATTTCCCCTTTGATCAAGTTCAACAGAGAAACAAACACAAGAGTCCAATGTACTGGTGAAACAACAATTAGTCAACCTCTGTGACATATTATCTTTGCAAGTCAGCCTGGAAACCTATAGTTTCATACTAACATTCTGTGAAGCAGGCGTATCTGTTATCAACTCTAGTGTTGTACCAGCATTAGTCAAAATTATCAAATCAAATTGGTAATTTTTGCTGAGTTACACAAGTATAATATGTTACTGAAAATCTGTCTAGTTTTGATCAGCTTGCATGTGCAACACTTCTTTCGTAATTTTGTTCTAGAAGCCATTCTGGTTGTTATTGTACTCTGAGGTGGTGCAGGCTCTTAACATTGACATGCACCATGTCATCCGTCCAGTGTGATGTGAGCCAGCCTGCTCCAGAGAGTTTCTGTAAACAACACAGACACTTTCACCAGGAAGCAGGATTAGAAATGATCCTGGAATCCGAGAAGCCAAACCAACATAACCAGTGCTCCCACTCTGGGCTGCTGCTGCTACTGCTGTAAACAGACCCATATCACTACTAAAATATGGCTTTACAGAACTAATAAATTAAATGAGCTACTTGCATGCATAGAATGTGAATCACTTGAAAATGATTCTATTTACGGCATTCAGCAGAAGTAAATATGTATTATAAATGTATTTATGGGGACAGACAGTCACTTGTTACCCATATGTTCGCAGTCTTTGAAATTTCCTTCAATTTAGCAGCTACTTAAGAGATTTAAAAAAAAGATGACTCAGTGGTCAAAGTTAATTTTAAAAATGATCTTTTGCATATTTCCAGGTGCTTTCTTGTATTCATTTCATTATTCTGTATATACAACAGTTTATCTTTTCACTGCTCTTAAATAATTTAGGGAATAAGATTGCTCCACAATCTGGCATTATAGAATCGTTATTAGTTTAATCCAAATGAACCTTTTTCACAGTATAGAAAATATAAAAGAGCATTTAAAAGGTTTAAAAAAATCTTAAACTAAGAGGTATTTCAACAGGAATTAAAAATGTATCTATTTCTATCTAAAAACAAGTACTATATCAGGTAATTCATCTTTAAACAGCAGTATATGCATTTCATTTTTAAAGATCATTTACATATGTGTATTCTATTCTATTGTATTGTCTGGTTGCAAGTCTAATGACATTTAAGGGTTTGAGATGTTGGTTGATTACTCCAACAAACATTACTTTTAGACATTACTGGATGTGATCCATGACCAGAAGTGAAATCTTGCATTCGTAAATGTTTGAACCAAGTTTGACTTGCCATGCCTGCTAAAAAGCAATTCTTCAAGACCGTAATATAAAGCATTTATAGCTAAATAATAACCTTTGCAATCTCTTTAGAGTAACTCAGTCAAACCTTCCCACAGGTACCTTCATTATAAAAGTACAGGCCACAGTTCGCAAATTTACAGTAGTTTACTTATTTTCTTAAGTGGGTGAGATAAAAATGGAAAAGGATAAAACACTTTTAAAAAATTGTATTTTTGCTGTCAGCTTAAATGCATAAAAATTGCCGTTGATGAGCTCTTCATTGGACTAACATTTATCTAGTAATATCCCAAGCCTTTAAAACCACTGAGACCCCACTCTTCAGGTGTTCATTTGAATAGAAAGAGCTGAATGAGTGTTTCTGTAATTGATCCCCTGAGTATAGAATGTCTAGTCCTGCAGAACCAACATTTTCCCAATTACTGATATGTTATTCCACTTTTTCTCTTCAAATCGCTGCACTGCAGAATTAGACTAATGTTTTGAATAATTTCACTCTAACCAAAATGCTGGCATGAGAAACCATGCTATTCTCAAGAAGAGCGGAATGTTGTGGGCAATATAAAAACAAACAGTGGTCAGTGCTGCCAAACCCAATACCAGCACAATCTAGGTCAGCCTGACAGCCATTCATAGCACTCTACAGATCCATGAATACATTCACAGTCTCATTTTAATATTCTTTTCTTTTCTCCTTCCTTTCCTCGGTTGATGTTTGCATTCATTCTGGTTTTCGAGTTCTTATTTCTGTCTCTTTATACTGAGATTTGTTTATCTCTAATGTTCAGTTTTGTATTGGGTAGAAGTGGTTACCCTGGTGGTGAAGGGACGCAATATCTGATATAAGATTTCAGAAGAACGTGAAAAAAAAAAGAAAAACATGGCAAAACAGCGCAGGATTGCATGCAATAGTCTGTTTAAATATGTAGTGTTGCTTAAAAAAAAAACAATTTACTAGACAACACTGGGAGTTTCTCATGGCTTGTCAGGGATTGTCTAGCGCAGGTGTTGGTGGTGCCAACACCTTTAGTTTTGCGTGCCTGTATGTAGACTACCTTGAATACAGATATGATTTTCATGTGGGGTAGTAGTGAAGCCTAACAAGAAAACATTTTGAAAAAGATATGACTTCCTAAAATAAATAAATAAATAAATAAATGGGGGATTATTAGGATTAAATGGTGTCTACAGCTGTTTAGGTTATTAAAATAGTCGACACGGGCACGAGTGAGGTGGTTAAATTCTCATGAATCTTTGATTTTTGATTTGTAAAATCAAAGGTGGCTCATCAAATACCCACAACTCCCCTCCACCTCAACAATGTAAATGATGGAATTCATCTGTCCAGTTGGGCCTCGGTTGTATGAGTGATAGTACTAATTCTGGTCTACAGTTACATTACGGTTGTGACTCATATGGCCTCAAAGTTAACGCTTCAGGTGAGATATCATCCATTTAAATGACAAGGTGTGCTTCTGTCTCAACCTCCTTACCAATTAATCAGACATTGCGCCACAAAATGAAAGCTAGATTGCTTTAAAAGCATTTCCTTTTCTGTCTACTTGGCCAGACATGTTTTATTAAGATGTTTAATCAATATTGATTAATATGGGCCTGGAAACAATACAACCTTCAAGGTCTTTAAGTGTTTCAAAGTTTTGTAACCAAATGTTTTATTTATCTTTTGTTAAACGTTAGGAACACTGTGGATACTCTGCAATTACATATCTGACCGCAAAGTAACATTTACTGTTTATTTTGCAGATAATTCTAATGTAGTGAATGCCATAACTATACTTTGAATGTTTTTACCCCTATATTTCAGTTTAAAAGTGGAGTTATACATACCTAATTACTGTCTTTAAAATGCTTTTAAGGTGAAAAGGGGGGGGAATAAAGACCTTTAAGAGCAGGGAGAACGTATGCTAGAAATGGAGGGTATGAGGCAAGAAATTTCTGATTTTACTGGTACACTTAGTACACAATTCAAGCTTTTTAATACATTGCTTTAATCAAATCTAACATGTGTATAGAACCATGAAAACACTAGGCTTATATACACTGTAGCGAAGGAAACATTGTAATGATGGATATAGATGAACAGTAGGATTGGTTTAAGTGTAGGCAGCTGGTAAGGGAGTTGTCCTGTGCTAGGTAACTACTCACTACTACAGTAGTCTTTTACCTTTAAGAGACCGTCAGGGTAACAGCACACAAATATGAGACAGGAAAGTACAGTAGGTCATGCCAGCTGGCTCTTTATGTTTAATTTAAGAAAACACTATAGTTCCTGGAACATAATGTCATGTACCACGTTTTATATGATAATGCTGATGATATGCAAAACGTACTAAGACTTAAACAAGACAAACGTTATAGTAGAATATTATCGTCGCTATGGACTTCTTCGACGTCTTGAATTTAGATGCTGTGTCCCCTTTAATTGCAACCTAGCTCTAAAGAAAGGTAAACAGCTGGTCTGAGCCGGTCCACTTGGACATTAAAACAAACATGACTTTATTAGCCGTACCCAGGATACCAGCTGATCCGTTCCTGGGGTCCTGTCGTGGTGATGTCTTCATCTCTAACCGAAGCAGACGCCAGCTCCTGGCAGCTACTGGAGGTGACAACAAATCCAATTAGCTCCTCTCCATGGTGCCTGTGCAGGCAGGGACAGCATGACAGGGACAGAGGCTGCAATACTCAACACAGCAGGGCACATCCTCTGCAGCCCCTTCACTCCAGCTGGAGTTACTCTGAAAAGTAACTCAGCTTCAGAATGCTTGAGCGCAGTCCCGTTCAGAGGTGAATATCGCCAACAAAACACAGACCTAACACTGTAATACCCTTCTGCTGAAATATGATAGCGATAATTTACGGCAATGTATTATCACATGTCATTTACTACTGGGAATTGTAAGCTCAGTTAGCACAGCAAACACTTGCTATGTCAGAACTAAAAATCTACCAATATATTTTTGCAGTTGCCATATTGGTCACACTTTAGTTTAATCTATTCATTTGTAATTAAAGAGTTATTAACAAGGAATTTGTTTATTACAATTAAACGTGCCACCTTTTAAAAAGCAGAAAGCTCATATATTAATGTTGCTGGCAAGGTCAATCACACCTTTGTGGAAAATGACACATGCTTTTCTGATAACATAATGCACCAGTACCAGTCTGTATTCTTTTAACAAGTGTAGTACCCTCCTCTAACACTGTAGCATTGGGTATAATATAAAGCAAAAACAAAAACAGCTTATACACAGCGTATAAAAACAGATGTTATCAACCAAAGGAGAAGACAATGTCTTATTGGACAAAAATCCCAATATAAATACTTGTTAAATTAAAGCTGAAAAATGTTTCCTTCAGCAACAGGCTGTTATTAGGACCAATATAAACACCTGCCATAACACTGTCAATAGAGTTCAGGGCCACCATAGTCAGCCATGTTGGCACTGATTCATCGTGATTAATCTGCAAATGTTTTAATTGTTCTGAATGATAGCATGAATACTGCAGATAAATCCTTCAGGGTAGTCAGGGTTCAGATCTGTAGGGAGGTTTGTACTCCAGAACGGTTTATAGAGTCAGCACAGAATTAATCGTTTGTCCAGGATTAAATATGAAAGCACCATCCAATAGGGCACCAACAAAAGCCCTTATGAAAGTCTATCAATTCTGCTGTCATTGCCATTGTGATCGAAGCCTACTTTTAACAAAGAGGCAGCTTGTATTTGTTAGAGAATATGTGAGCATGAGAAGGAAACATGTCCAAAATAATAACAGGGACATCCCTTATCCTTACTTACAACAGTAACAGCATATCATATAAAATGATCTAATCAATTCTTGAGAGTTACCTCTACAGTCAGCAGCAAGGTTACATGGCACATTTCTTTCTCCTTCTTCCCCTTTTATTAATATAAAGCTGTAGGTCATTACCTCTGACTGAAACAGTAGGAAAAGTGTAGCGTTTAAACTGACAAGGAGACAGATCAAATGTGACACATCAAAGAGACTGGAAAAGCTAAAAACTGAGCAACGCACTACTACATCCCCTGTGAGTTGGGAAACATAGCCTACAAACACGCTCCACATGGTCAGTAACACCACCCAGAGCCCAGAGCAGCACTGTTCAGCTTCCCCCAGGACTGCACCAGGGAGCCGTCCCGAGTGACTACATGTCCGATGATTATACTATCCGTGCACAGGCGCTCAGAGGGGCTAATTAATGCTTTAATATGTAAATGAGCGCTGCAGTAAATTACACAGCTGGCAACTAGATTTGTTTATTTTTTCATTTATCAAGATTGCAGCCAGGCTCGGTTTCATTGAAGGCAACTAAAATACTACTTTCTGGGTTCTATTCTTACTGTGTTGTTTCAAGGTTTTAACATACATTTAATCACATCTGATTTGCATGATAATTATATGCACAGTTCTCCCCTAGTGTTTTGCAGTTTCAGTTTCCCTAGTGACTTAATGTGTTACAGGACCCACTTGATCCCAGAGTTTCCTATGTTTACCTTACAACTTGAATGCAAGGCTACAATGGGACACTGATACCTCTAACACAGGAGGAAGTACACTTATATTGGAAAACGATTCAGTACCATCAGCCAATCAGCTTTCAGCTTAGCTGGCTTCTATCAGACAGTAGATGCCCGCTGGAACATCATAGCATGAACTGTGAATCAAACTTAAAACTAAAATCTTTCTCAACAGTAGGGTACTCGAAGAATCTTGGGTTTAAAGTGATTTTTTAAAAGAAAATAATGATTTTTTTTTTCTAATAGAGATAGTGCCCTCTCGATGAAGGCTCTACCGTGTGTTAATTGATCTTGACTTTCACTAGCTCCCTCGCCTTCGGCTTGGGACGCATAACTCCAGTCACGGTCCACTACCACATGGTAGAGCACCTTCTCTGATGGGCACTATTGCTGAAGTGTAGCAAGAAAACTGGATTAATTGAGCTGAGCTGAAACTAGTTTGGAAAAGAGAAAAAGACTAAAGATATAAAGCAAAAGAAGACTTTTGAGAATACTGTCATGCTAATAAAAAATCTTATAAGACTGAGGACCTGTAAACTTCTACGACTTGATAAATATTATACAAGATCCTGTGAGTATGAGATCCATAATCAGATTTACTGATTTGTCAGAGCTAATACTGTTAACTTTCTCTGAATTACCTATCTAACAATGCCAGGATCTTTACAGTATCTGTTCATACTCATTCTTCATCAAAGTTTCAAATAGTGACATGAAGTGACAAAACAAATATAACATATTCACAAAGCAACTCGTTTCCTACTTTCTTATAATGTGTCCCTAATAGATGGCCTATCTAAAGCCCCTTTCACACTGGCACTCCTACCCGTGTCCGGACCCGGGTCCTAGCTACCCAGGTCACAATCCTGCATAGTGTGAAACCACGTACCTGGGTTGTACCAGGGTTAACCCGGGTCCCATCGGCCCACCTCAAGACGTGGGTTGACACGCTATGACCTGGACTGAGCAAGTGAAAATGCTTGACAGCCGTTCATAAGCCAACTCAATAAAAAAACAGCCACGCCTCCGTGAAGGTTTCAGTTCTGCAAGGAATGTTTCTGCTTATTCTGTTCAGCCATATTTTTGTTGACTAAGACACAGCATGAACCAGATTGCAGCAGGGATGTAGAAGCGTTTGCTCTAATCAATATTTGGGCCAACGGTTCAATCCAGGGAAGCTTGGATGGAAGCACCAGTAACAAGCTGCTTCCGGGGCATTGATACCCGTATTGTGCACTTGAGTCTGCCACCCAGGTCAACCCTGCTTTATCAAAAGCAGTGTGAAATCGTACACCCGACCTGCATGACACCGGGTCTTGACGTGGGTAGAGCATGCCAGTGTGAAAGGGGCTTAGTAAACACCCTGACTTTAAAAAAAAAAAAAAAAAAAAAACTCACGGAGAGCTTAGTTTCCCTTTTCTACTTAATGAAAAGGAAATATTTATTATACTACACAGGGCTGCATTTACGAACCTTCTACTTCTCCAACCAGAACAATGCTTACAGAAAGACTGCAAGACACAGGACTACCCAGTTTACATATTAATAAATGTCTTAGAATGAATGCACCAATATGTATTTGAGCAAATGAAATAGTTTTAAGAAGAAACTGTCAAGCAAGATCATCAATATATAGATATATATATATATATTTATCTATATATATATATATATAATATATATATATTATTATACGTAACTTCAACGATGCAAGACGTCTCCGTATAAAGAGGCAGTCATATAAATGGTCTTAATTGAGAATTTACTTTTGAAGGACAAATAGGAAAGGGTCTAACACAAGTAAACTGAATACCAACACAGTGTTTTCCCTCATTAGAGATTCTTTGCTGAAGCTAATGAAGGGAGATAATAATAGTCTTGGGTATCTACTGTATTCAGTGCAGCAGGGCTGTTTTAAAGATATACAAGGAAACCTTTTTGTGTACTGTTCATTTAGGACTGCAACATCACTGTGTGATGAATATATCACATTACTTCTTGTATCACTTAACGTACAGTACTATAAATTATAACTCAAGATTAATCATAGGCTAACTGAAGTCGGTATAAACACATTTCTCACTATTTCTTTTAGTGTCCAATTAAGATATTGATAAAATTAGTGACAGGTTCTTTTTCAGTTGTTCTATGCAAGGTTTTAAAGATTGTTCATATGAGCAACTCACAAAATGTCAGATTGCTCCAGAGTCCAGAGAGTCAAGGGTTGCCAATGATGTCAACAGAATTATCTGATTTTCAATATATTATTGTACTCTACCCCATGCTTAAAACAGCCACGATCATGACTGCTCAGTTCATGAGAGAAGAAAATGGTAAGGGTGGTGTAACATAAGAAATGTTTTTGAATGTTCTCATAAGTGGGCTGACTGCATCAGAATATTGTGTTTGTAACCTAGTAATAATCGCAAAGCACACAAAAATAGATGAGCTGTTGTCGCGGTGTGTAACCTATGGACATGCTGCGGGACACTACTGATCAATTTGCTATAATCATTTTAACAATTGTTTTTACAGGGGTTTATGATGGTTGATACTCCCTAATAAGCCTTAGCTAAGTCTTATTTTAAAATGTGTCTATGTGTGCGAGAGATAGGAAAACTAGAAGTGCCTTGGTTGAGATTATATCCCTTTGAACAGTGTATCTTATTTGCTTACCTTCTCTTCACATTTTTGTCTAAGTCCACTCTGATCAGGGAATGGTTAATTTGTAATATTTGCAACTTGATAGAGCTATAGGATGCAGCATAGAACAGTTTTATGGATATTAAATTGTATTTTATTCAACAAAACAGACTTTGTTGAATTTGTGAATAGGGCACACACATCTTTTTTTTCCTTTTAACTTTTTTTTTTTGCTAAATTCTTTTTTAAATAGAATTTTAAAATGATTTCTATAGAAAATCAAAGTAACTGAACGAATGCAATTGAAAAAAGAGTTGTGATATGAAGACCTGTGTTTATCTACAAGACTAGGACCAACAGATACACTATCACTTTCTGTACAGCAATGGAAAAATATATGGTACTTTTAAATTGTGTAATCGTTTACCACAAACTATGGTTAGACAGACAGTAATCATATCCACCCCAGGAATCTAAATGTTATTCAGGGCTCTTTGTATAAAGTCAATGTTGTATCTTTCATAGCTGCCATCAGGTTATTACCTTCACAAGTTATTTTGGTTGAGGCCAGTCCCAGCTGTAGAAGTGATCTGTTGGCTATCAGAGCATCTTTAAGCCTCTGAATCCCTTTGTTTTGAAGTATATTTTGGCCCAGGTTCAATGTCTCAAGGTTTGCCACAGAAGGCTAAAATAAAAAGAATCACAATGAGATAAAAATAGGTCTGGTTTTAATTTAGGATAGTAACACACTGAACTCTCCCAAAGCCGATGTGACAAAGGCACTGAGTCGGAACCAGTCACAGATCAAGTACTTTAAAAAGTACCCAAGTACAAGAACAAAGACAAAGTTTTTGTACCATTCATTGTTATGCCTTGGGTTGGCTGCACCATTTGCCATGGTGACGCTAATGACACCAGGACTCAGCTGATTAGCAAAAGGTTACTTCTCTCGTTCTAAGGGTTTCAAAAACATTTTTTCAGTAACAAAACAAACTACATCATTTTGTTTACTGGAATTGTATTAATGAGGGTTAACGGTACACGGCCTATTTTTCCAAATCATTTTTCTGCTGCCTCAATTGCGTCGACATTTTTTTTGTTTTATTGTGCAGCGCTGTCTGGTAGCCGATGACAAGGTGGAGAAAGACAAGTGCTTGCAGAAATTAGATAAATGCATGACCTATTATACGTGTTACTAGAAGTTCAGCACACAAATACAGTGTGAATTTGTACAGCAATTCAAGTACTTTCAGATTTAGGACTACACCAATGAGCCAGCGTAATAAACACAACTATGGAAATGTGAAGATGTTCTCCCTATTTACCATATGGTACAGTCACAGTACAAAATAGACTACACAGTTTTGAGCTTCATCTTTCTGTCGTACTATTTGGTCACCAAATCAAATTTGTTAAAACTGCTTAGGGACCTATTGCTTGTTAAACAGATTCACTTTTTTTGTGAATGGTAACAAGACATAAACATTATTGTAATAGCTACAACCTGCATAATGAAAGTCACTCTGTAGCTTTTGAAGCTCAATTCTGCATAATAGTGGGACACACATCACAATCACTATATATATATATATATATATATATATATATATATATATATATATATATATATATATATATATATATATGTTGTTCTCTTTTCTGTGTTCTTTTTAACAGACCTGCTCTGAGATTCAGAAAGAACATTATGGACAACTTAATATGCATGCTTCTCTACATAAATTAACCACAGAACATTCTGGGACATTGCCAGGCTTTAAATCCATGCTCATAATTACAGAGAAAGACAAATTAGTGAATATATTTGATTTTTTTTTTTTTTTTTTTTTTTTTTTAAAGGATTCACATTATAATTTAAGGTCGTCGTGGTGGTATTTCTAGTTATCTGTAGTCACCTGTTTCTTAATAATCAAGACCCCTTATGATCCCATCAAAGTGAACTGCACATTGACATCATCTAATCTTGTGCTAATGACTGTTCACTTGCAAACTTCTCATCTGGGGCTACATTAAGTAGTATAATACTAACTATATTCTACATTTATAATTGAGTTGTGCCGTAAATCTCTTAGTAGCTATATCTTTAACTATTTACACTAAGCAAAAGTATGTGTCTGTTTTTTGGTAAAGATATTTTCCATGTGGTTTATTTATTTATTTATTTTTATTTTTACAAGTTGTGTGCACTGTTTAAAGGGTGATGAATTGTATTTTACTTATTCCATTTTTCATCAAAGATGAATTGAATATCACTTTTCAAAATAAGTTTTTGAGAAAACACTTCTTAATTTTTTTTTTTTAATTTTTTTTTTAAATTTAGTAGTCACCAATTATAATTTATTTTTTTTCTCCAAATTTAGAATATCCAATATTTTTTTTAAGCTTGGCTCACAGCTACTATCCCTGCGCTGACTCGGGAGCAGCGAAAACCAACACATGCTGTCCTCCGAAACATGTGCCATCAGCCGACCACTTCTTTTCACACTGCAGACTTACCATGCAGCCACCTCGGAGCTACAGCGTTGGGGGACAATGCAGCTTCGGGCAGCTTACAGGCAAGCTCGCAGGTGCCAGCCAGACTATAGGGGTCGCTAGTGCCGAGGACACCCTGGCCGACCTAACCCCCTCAACGAGAACCCCCGCACGAGAATTCCCATCCACGGTCAGCAATGGAATAGCCTGGACTCGAACCGGGAGAAAACATTTTTGACATTGCAGATTCAACAAGAAGCATTAGCCTAATATTGAAAAATAATATTTTATTTTTTTACTCAATTAAAACAACATATTAGGATTTGTTAAATAAACATTAAAACACTGTATGGTCACTTTCTGAGTGAAATTCTGATCCAAAAATAGATTTCACGGTACTTATGGTAACCACACCCGAGTACAAGTATCCATACGAGCATTGGTTTCCAATTATGAGTATGGTTACAAATACGAGTGAAAACCCCTAATATAAATGAGCAACAGTGGCTATTAAATACAATAGGGATCTATATACAGTATGCATAGAACTAACTATTCAAGGTTTTTGGCAGAACAAGTTCTTCCCTGTACAGTAATGATAAAATAAAGAAATAAATCACGATGTTCATCTCAGTGCTTGCAACGTGTTAACAGAAAATAATTATATAATGAAGACTTCGCCTGACCTACAT
The DNA here is from genome assembly GCF_017654505.1 of Polyodon spathula. Taxonomy (NCBI): domain Eukaryota; kingdom Metazoa; phylum Chordata; class Actinopteri; order Acipenseriformes; family Polyodontidae; genus Polyodon; species Polyodon spathula. The sequence goes on from NC_054545.1 coordinate 6,389,332, forward strand.
AGTCAATGTTTTTCCTGCTACCACTGCTGCATATTTTACAGCATATCAGACAGTAATGGTGGTTTGAGTTGGAAAAGTGTTGCAGTATCCCTTTAAAATGCCACTAATAATAACCCAGGAATATCGCACCAATGAAAACAAGGCATTGCAATCCCAATCTCCAAGGACATAAACTGGCAGGTAAATTGGCGATTTAATGAATCTGTGTCATTGCATAGTGTTTTATTCCTGGGCATGGTTTCTCTTTTTAAAAAAGTACCAAAAAAAAAAAAAAAAGCGAAAGGTTAATAACAGCCTTTCCAGTGTCATATTCGACACTACCAGCCACTGCTCTAATTATGATCATTACAGTTGCAAGGATGTCTAGTTATCCTTCTTAATCACAGACTACAAGAGAAAACCTCCCAAACACATATCTATTATTTAATCAAACTGTTCGCATTCGGTGGCACTGAAATGGAACAAGTCTGCTTTATTTTCAGCCTGGATAGATCAGCCTTGAATGTGTATATTCAGGATGAAAGAAAACGGGCCCTTAATGTGTGTCTTTTTGATTTTCAATCGCCATTCAAATGACAGAAGGTGTAGTTTATTCTGACAATCAGTGCATTTGAAGAAGAATGGATATTATTAGGGACTTCATATAAGAGCTATCCTGCAAGGAAAAGTCATGCTATTTTTGGTATGCCCATTGTTTTCAGGTTTTTTTTCCCTGACAGCTAGCAGTGTACAGTACATCTGTTATGGCGTTTGGTGTGAGATTTAATATCACATGCAAAACGAAAAACTTCCAGTGATGCAACAACAACAAAACTGTGTTTTAGGTCATTTAAAAAGTCAACAAATATTTGTTTTCTGAGCAAAATATCACAGCAATCAATAGCTATATGCATTGCACATAATTTAAAAAATAGTTTTCATGTAGAATTAGATTTTGACCTCATGCACCACAAACTCTTTCTGAGAAAGACAAGACCGTAACTAACACCCCTTTGGTGCATGTCACTGAGAAGCTGTACTAGGTTCCACTGACGCTAAACACAGAACCTAATCTCTTACAACAAAATGAAAGCCAGTAATGTTAACAGAAGTCAAAATAACCCCAACACCATTACGACCAGGCAATGAATTTGCATATGCACCCTGCAGTATTTTGGATGACACACCACCTCTGTCTGCAAAGAGCACGGAAGCATCTTCTTTTTATAGATAAAGGGTCACAAAAAGGGTCAGACCAACCTTTTCTCTTTCCATTATGACACCCTACCAAATTAAATTAGGGCACACTTGTTTATCACTTTTTGTATTATCTACAGAGCTGATCCCTATTCAGAAATGTTACAGTATATGTTTGTGCCTGTGGCCTGTCTACCTTTAAGGATTCTACACACAGTTGGAACCTGTTACATGTCCTACTCACCAGAGTACGTGCCAGATGGGTCATGCCTTTGAAGGTTAGTAGGTTGTTCCACAGCACTAGTCTTCTAAGACCAGTCTTCTGTACCTTTAAACCTTCACATATATCTTCAAGTCCTACAACAGAAGGTTTTGTACTTAAGATCAATGAAAGCAATGCCCTTGATACTGACTGACTTTATCATACATTCGCCATGTTATATTAGGAAGACTGGAATGAGGATGATTTCATCTTAAGAGATACTGAACATATTGTACAGTTTAAAAAAAAAAATGACATAGTACCTAAAACACCCACGAAAGTAATACTAGAACTACACAGTGTACAGTAACTGAATGTCCATTTAGGCATGTTCTATTGCCCATCCAATCCTGCCTAGTTTAATAACACTTTACCTGTGTCTGATATTAGGTTGTTGCTTAAGTCCAGCACTCTAAGACTATGGTTGTATTTGAGAAGGTCGCCAAGCTGCATTGAGTCCTGAAAGCTGTTGAGATCATTGTCTGCCAGGTAAAGCTCCTGCAGGGCTGTGTTCAACTTCAGAGGAGAAACTAGAAGCATGCAATCAACAGAAAGATTTATACTAAAATTGGCACAGAAAGTGCACCATTAATTACTGTATAATCCTTAAACCAAGTTAAACAGATGTGTATTTGAAAAGTTAATCCAAAAAAATGCTTAATATCTACAGTACCTGCTTTAAAATAAATGCTAATATCCTTTGACTTATTTTTGCATGCATGTAGGCTTACAGAATTGCTCTTTAAAGATCCTCTGTAAATGTCAAACAATGCAATGTATATAGCAAAAGAAACATCAATCACAAGTGAAATAAGTTACGGGTTTCAACCTAGTCCTCATTGGACAATTTAAAAACAACTGACACGACTGTCAAGACAGAATAGCAGGGTAATTTCAGGTCATGCCTAGCCTTACCTCTTAATGAACAACAACTAAATAAATACAAAATGTAGTCTAAAGTGAGCAATCTAGGTGAAAAAAAAAACGCTTGTGACAAAATAATTTTTAATCTGAAAGCTGAGGCCATTGTATTAGATGTTAAAAAGAGTTTTAGGACACAATTTGATTAGTGCTGGCATTCCTTTGTTTTAGCTGAAAGGCCAGTAGTGGGTTTGTAGGGCAGCCACTGAAAGCAGCAACCAAATGATTACAGTTGCACGCAGAATGCCAACATTGTCATCATTCACAGTTGGAACCAAGTGGATTGATCTCTGCGATTGATTCAGTCAACTGCAAAGCGTGGTTAGTCCTGCAATCAAGCTCAGATAGTCGATCACAACAATCAGCCCCTCTGGTTTCCACTGAAAGAAGACACAGTGAATGAGTAGGCAAATTACCTGCAAGAAGCTCAGATTGGAAATAAAACAGTCAGCACAGCTTCAAATAATGAAATGTTTATCATAGAAAGAAACTGCAACATGCTGGAAAGGCAAATAAGGATATAAAGGAACATTATAAAAGGAATAAAAAACTGCATGCTTTCACATTACATAAAATAGAAAGCATGCATAACCAGGTGTAATTACAGGGGAGGTCTCTCAGTCATTCCCATATACTTGGAAAATAAACTCACCTAGTGTAAAGAGAGGCCTACCACTCAGACATGTTTTTTCAAAGTGCAGTACAGCCAGCCTACTGGCCTTCAAGGCTTGTGACATGGCCTGTGCAGGATACTCCAGGACAGGTATGTTACATGCATCCAGTCTCCACAGGCAACTGCTCTGAAAAACACACATTGAAATTCTTTACAAGGGTACAGCAGCTGCTCTAAGACAGCATCTCTCCTGGTTAAATTGGAAGGGATATGCATCATTCTCAAGACAATAGTACCTTTTAATGACCCTTAACAAACAGTTAAACAGATTTGTTAACATGTTAGTAAGTAAAGAGAGTATAAACAAAAAAGTGACCAGTAAATAAAGCAAGACCAAAATGAATTACTGAATTTATTAACAGAAGCAGATAGTACCACTCCTGATTAAATTCATGACCCTCAAATAAATGTAGCATTTCCATGAACACATGCGATGTTACCTGTTGTATCAGGTGAGATAAAGACCGCCAGCCCAAGGCCGCAATTCTTTATTGCAGGATGTGTCGCTGATTCATAATAAGAAATCATATCAAACAAAGCAGAGGCCCCCTGAAAAAAAGAGTAAATATCGAAACATAATTAGGTGTTCCTAAATCAAACTTCTATGTGGTGGGGAGAAGGGATTGGTTAATCAAAGAGTCTTGGTTTAGATTTCGGCTATTGCATGGGTTTTAGGAATACTGTATGTTCTATTGTGAGATTCAAGGTCAGTAATTTGAAATTTAAAAGATGACTTTCTGTTCCTCTTGCACAAAAGATTGAATTACTTGTAGTAATCACTTTTAGAATGGGCCCAAGAATGTCTGTTTATTCAATCCAGAAATCACTAGCAGTCCAACCTTTTTTTTTTTTTTTTTTTTTTAAGATGCCTCTGCTAACGCACAGTTCTTTTTGCATACTAACATTTTCATTCAATTCAGCCTCCTGCAGATTGATAAACTCGTACTGTAACAGTTTCAGTCATTTTTCAAGAGATTCACATGCTTGGTAATCTAACCGTTCACCTGAAAAGCAATTCAACTTTGCACAATTACAATTGTTTGCTGCACCATCAGACAATTGCTGATCTTAGCCAGAGTTATATGAGATTGGACAGTATGGATAATGGTCCTTAAATGTAAACAGTCTGACTTTTTAAATACCTTTCTGAAACTTTACAGAAGAGATGGAGTGTGTTTTGGTTTGATCTAGTTATCTGCAGGTCATGTTAGTTATCTGCAGGTCATGCTAAAGATTGTTATAAAACTACTCCCCCCACCAACCACCAACCAACCCCCTCCCCCCAAAAAGGGATAATTCAAAAAAGCTGCTGATAACTCTGAAACAGATGACTTTTAAACAAAGCCTAAAGAAACACTTTGATGGACACAGTAGTCCATCTTTACTATGAAGATATTCAAAGGACCCTTTCTCCTTGTAAACTCTTATCTTCATTGCTTGTGTGTGAACCAGACTGCTCCGAGCTGCATGTTGGAAGATAATAATTTATTCATCATTGGCATATCATTTATAAAATGATTTTTTACAATAATCACTTAACTGTGCCACATAAGGGGATCTGAAAATCTCATTTTCTAATCCCTTCTGCCTTTTATAGATAATGTACAGAGACTTAAAGTCAGATGTCATCAACGCGTGACCAAGAAGCAAGAAGTAAAACAAGCGAGTTATATTAAAATATAAACACAAACTTTCTCCTTGAGATATTGAGGACATTTGTCAATCCAAATTAATAAGAAATCATAAACTTTAAGTGCCCCCCTAATCCCTCTGATCTTTCTCCCCCTTTAAAAGATTGACCCCCTTATTATCATCAATAAGTACAGTACACATACATCAAAGAAAGGTCCTCAGTAGATCAGGTCTGTCTTAGGGAGGTGGTATAAAAATCCACCCATATTATTAAAACAGGTTGCTATGTAAAAAATTAAAAATGAACGACATGTGCACTTTTTGACTTGTACTGTCCATCCAAAATGCATTACAGTTCATACAGTATCTGTGTCAACAACATGTTGCAAGCACAATGCATAAAAAAAAATGTTTGCAACTCAACGTTAGCAAGTGTCTAGAAAAGAATGCTGCAAAAACATTCACCTAAGCTCCATCGAAGCTATTATTTTTGTCAGCATCTCCATGGAAATATGCATCTTTCATTTTGGAAAATAAAAAAGTTATTTCCTTTTATTTATGTTTACCAGAGCCATTTTTCAAGTGTTTCCTTTTTAATTTGATCTATTTTAACAAATGTTAAGTTATCTACAATGACGAAACAGAAGACAGCAGTGGAGGGGGTATTATTGTCTGAGAGAGAGCTTTCTTCACACCATGTGGTTTTCTGTTATTATAACAAATATATTAACACTGTAGGGTGTTTATTAAATACAGATTTAATTTGACAAATATCTAAATCAGCATTTATATTCACTGAAACTAAACTTGTCTTTTTATTACTTCAAGATGTTTCTTGTTATACTATAAGGATACTAGTATCACAACCAATACTATAATCCCACTTTGTGTCATGAGGCCCCACTCTTATGGTGTATAACAAAGGTACATGTTCATACCCAAAAGTGGCATTCATTTACTAGTAAATTGATACTGTTATTGCTGGATGGGGTAGCTCACCAATTTAAAGTAATAATTTACAAATAAATAAATAAATAAAAAATTTACTGTAGTTAGGAAAGTATCAATTGCAACAACAATTTTAAACAGCAATTTGATTGTCTTCCCTTGCTCACTTCTCTTTGTGTAAGATAAACCATTCCCAGAGGCATGAAGAAAATGTTTAGAAAATAAGGATGTACAAAAAAAATAAATACACAAAGCTAGTAATTACCTTTCAGATCTAGACATCTGACCCTACTGTGCAAATCTGTGATGGTCTGCAATGCAAAATGAAAATGAAAAAAAAGTCATACAAAACAAAAAATGCTTTTTAAAGAAACACCCCCACCACAATTCACTGCAATCAATTACTAACGGATACATGCATGTCCTTTATTCTGACTGGTATAAGCATTTTTCTTAAGTTTTTATCCTTTTTAAAAGCAGTATAATGATAGCAGTGACAGAATTCAAATGTAATGCTAGGGTTAGTGACCTTTATTTTGTCCTTTTTAAATATCATGCTGTTACTGTTTCCTTCACTCTTTAAGGGTAGATTAGCCTTAAAAAAAAAAAAAAAAAAAAAAAAAAAAAACATTTTGCTGCACTTAACATGAATTAATGGTTGACACAGTGATTTAAGGACGACACACACAGGAGGTCTGGATTCCACGGCTCATTAATATCTATGCTAATATGCAACATATTGAAACATTAAGTAAAATGGTCCTCATCTTTATCAAATTTTAAAGTATGTCAGAAAATGTCCTTCTGTAAATTGGTTTTTGAACTTCTCTGGCAGTGAGACACAACCCCCCACCATTGTAATCATCGCATGACTGCCACCCAACTAGTAATATATTTAGACACACTGAAGAAACAGTTGTTTTAAAAAGTCACTTTATTTTCTTAATGTTTTTTTTTTTTTTTTTTTTTTTTTTTTTTTTAATAGCGCTTTGCTGTAGCCAAATTTATCAGCGTGTCATCATAAGTGATGAAAAGAAATAACTCCTTTTCACAGTCATGGAAATGCTTCTCCTGCACTTGACTTCAACAAAAGCATCTCTGGTGCATTTCTGTTCTTCTCATTGTAAATCCTGGAGACCTGCTAGAGCTGTTTATATTATGGTTTTGTGTTAAGAACTGTTTCACATCAAGTTTTTTTTTTTTTTTTTTTTCATTGAATTAGTATTTTTTAAATACTTTTTGGAGGGCTTTATACCGTAAAACCTCTCAGGGGTTAAAGTCAGCTGCACATTTCCTTTCAGCATCTATTCAGCAATAAAGCATAAATTATTTAAAATAACACAACCTTTTATCTCACACCCTTTGAAGGCAGCAAATTAAAAATGTAAATTGGGAGCTAATTAATATGCAAATGTATTCATTCCCAGTTAACAATTAGCGATTAAACCTGCAGTGTCTAGAAAGAGCATAGACAAAATTAGTAACTTAATTTATCATTAACAAAAATGAAAACGTACACAAAATTGTAATTGACTTTCAAAATATTTCCACAATTTTTCTTTGTTCATGCATTCCGATTTTAAATTCCAGATATTGCATTCACAGGATACAAGCAGAATGTGTGTTGTCACCCTTAGAGGTTGCTAGAACATACAGTATATAGTACTATAGTTCTATAGTACCGTTTGGTATCTAAGTAAGAACAGGTTCAATGAGCAACTTACTTTCCACTGTACAACAAGCCACACCAGATTAACAGGAGTTCCTGGTGCTCTGTATTTATTATTATTATTATTATTATTATTATTATTATTATTATTATTATTATTATTATTATAATAATAATAATAATAATAATAATAATAATAATAATAATAATAATAATAATAATAATAATAGACAGATATTGACAAATAATCAATCAAATAAGCAAGTGACAAATCTAGCTATGACATGTTACAGGAATAAGTTATACCCTCATATTTTATTTCATTTTTGTCTATGTGTTTTAGATTGTGAATTCTTATCCCCTGCTGGGGATGAAATCCATTGCAAAGGGGATATCATGTAGCACGGAACTTGGTATTAACATTAGTTAGCATACATTACTGAGAATTTCAGATTCTGGTGATGTAAGCCGATGTCTGTCTGTCTGTACGTCAGTTTATTTGTATGTCAAACTTACATTTTTGTAAATATGTGAAGAATCGCTTATGAAATTGTGACAACATTTAATTGCTAATTCTTATTCTAAACTATTCTGTATATACTGTTGATATATGTTAAGGCCGTGTCAGGGGATGATACTAACATACTTGCTACTATCAATAACCCTTTGGGGCAGTCTATAAGCAAGAATGAGTAAGGTGGAATTTCTGTAATGAGACTAATAGAAACATGGTCATTAGGGGTGTGCAAATATGTTAAGCCCCTTTCACATTGGCATGCTCTACCTGGGTCGAGAGCCGGTGTCAAGCAGGTTTGCTATCCCTATTTCATACTGCTTTTTGAAGAAGCAGGGTCGACCTGGGTAAGAAGCAAGTACACAACGCGCACAGCAATGCCCCGGAAGCAGTTTGTTAGGGACATATCCATCCAAGCTTCTGGATTGAATTGTCGGCCCAAATGTTGATCAGAGCAAATGTTTCTTCATCACCTCCTGCAGTCTGGCTCATAGTGTGTCTCAATCAAAAAAAAAACTATGGCTAAACAGAATAAACAGAAATGTTCCTTACGGAAGTGAAACCTTCACGCAGGCGTGGCTGTTTGTTACTTCGTCATCTTACAAATGGCCATCATGCATTTTGTTTTGCTCAACCTGGGTCAAAGAGTGTTGACCAACATCCTGAGGTTGGTCGCTGCCAACCCCGGTCAACCTGTGTACTACCCAGGTACATGGTTTCACACTAAGCAGGACTGTGACCCGGGTAGCCACAACCCTGGTTCGGACCTAGGCAGGAGCACCACTGTGAAAAGGGCTTTAGATTTCACAGTACAGTGATGCTATGGATCAAGTGATTGGTCCCTTAAAACTCTGAAATACCCAATAGTGGTTCTTTAGATTTGGAAGCACAAGTCTGCCCATTGTTTGGAGTGTTGCAATCCTGTTAGTTGGATCCCGGGCTGCTTCTCTTCACAAACAGAACTGAATAATAGTGGGAGTAATGTATAGTAAAAGGGACAGCTCTAAATACTGTATAAACTAGACAGAATGTGATAGATGCCTAGTGCCTAATTATTTTGATAATTACTGGGAGCCCTGTTCACCTCTCTAACAGAGCTTTAGTAAGTTCTACTGCCTTCTGATTTATACACAATATTGAGCTGGTTCCAGAGAACCAAAAGCAGAATAAAACTAAACATTCAAGACTTCAAACTTGACAACCTTACAGGCTTGTAATTCACTGTGAGGCCAGAAGGCCTATGCTTAAATCTGTTATTGTTTATCACTTTTATTAAGCTGTATCAACAGAAACACTGTTTAATCTACTCTAAACATTTCAAAGGAAATACCTAGGGGTACAATAAATACTTGAAATAGCCTATTCTCAAGGTACCCTGATTCAAACTACCACATTTAATACGTATGCTATTTAGGCCTCTTTCAATTCCTTATTACAAATTCACTTGTAGCCATATCTATAATATTGCTCTGTTTAGCTGATGCTCTAACTTTTCTTTTTTCCTACTTTATGAACACTACCAACACTATTGCATTCAAGCTTTTTAGCCGCTCCAAGATAATACAGTATGTTCTTAATGTAAACGTGTTCTTAATGTCTCGTTCTTAATGTAAGTGTCAAGTCTCTAATTTTATGAAAAACAATACTCTTTGATCATTCATTTATGTACATGAACAGATTAACTAAACATAAAAAAATATCCATGAAAACAGGCATTGTAGAAGTGTACTTCCATGCTATTTGATAGTCATTGCTCAAGATGCCAACCATTTAAAAAGGCATCACAACCCATAAGTCCCAAAAGAGATACATTAAATCAAATTTAAAATTGTCAGCAGCATTATTACTGTGATTCGTGCCGTTTATACTGTACCTGGAGTTGTTCCAGTAACTTTGGTTTGGGTTCAACTTGGTGCTTCTCACAGCTTTGTTTATAGGAAGCTATTATCTCTTCCAAGGTGATACTGTCAACTAAAATACAAAAATAAGATCATTTCAAATTTAATGCAGGTTCCTGGATATTAAGTCATTCTGTGGTTATCCATATAACCACGCCCTCTCTTACACACATAATGCATATGAAATAATAGGGGAATGCAGTTATGAACAAAGGATGCACATTTCTAAAATCTCATAATCTCATCTGATGAACAAAAGCATATATATATATATATATATATATATATATATATATATATATATATATATATATATATATATATATATATAAATATATTTGTATGAGCTTAACATGCAGCCTACAGCACTCAGTATTCCCAGGTGGCCTCCCATCCAAGTACTAACCAAGCCCAAAATTGCTTTGCATAAGCATTGCATGGCAAGTTCGATTTGAAGAGCTTTTTGCCGTCAGAGACGTTGCCCAGGGGTCACTACAAGGAAGTAGCTCTTCTTGACCCCCAGCATAAAGTATTAGCTAATGGGACAAATGGTGCCCACAATAATTAGGACAAGGATCACTGGTAGTTCCTATGCTTTATAGCCACTAGGCACACTTCATTAGGTATAAGTGTTACCCTGCTGGTGGCCACAAGGCACAGGAACTAAGGATCAGGGCTGTTTTTCAACGTTTAACTCAGAAGTGATGTCCAGAGAAAATGTTACGTTTATGTCCACATTAGATAAACCTTTCTGGAGCCTACCACATCTTTCCTTTTAAATAAAAAGGCATTTCAAGTTGGGAAAATAAATTAGCTTTGTGTTAATATTTTTTTTTTCCTTGTTCTGTAGCCTTGGCTCAGCAGCCAGAAACAGATATGTTTCAACATTTGTATTGTGTTTAAATTAGGTATTGATTGGTATCTGCATATACCTGTAGAACTTTACTGAATAGAGATATGTTTGGCAGTAAATGTAAACAAGCATTATAACAAATGGCTGAACAAAAACTGTGGCGATAATGATATGTCATGTTTGTTAAAGCAAAAAACAGCAATATTAAAAAAATGTTTAAAAAATAAGCTTTCCAACAGCCTTGTTAATAGAGTACTCTCAAAGTAATTAGAAAACTGTAATTATAAGGATGTGGAGTTTGTTCAAGATGTGCATCAGCCTTTCAATTATGAGTAATCATTTTCAAACCACTGCAATAGGTGTGTGATGTTCTACTTCCATAATGGGCTCCAATTAGGCAGTTACATTTTTTTTTTAAATAGGCAGTTATAATATAGTATATATATATATATATATATATATATATATATATATATATTATATTATATATTATAATATATATATCTATATATACTAATATATATAATTAATGAAGTTTGAAATAATTGTGGCATCATCCACTGAATTCTTGTAAAATAACTAGTTTATTGCACTGTGTTTACCTTCCATTCTACATATGGGGGTGGGGGCAAAGATCACTCTCCAGATGAAATGACCAAGGAAGTGCAAGACTAACTAAAATTACAGCTTGCAAACAGATATTACTTCAACCTATTATAGTACCATGTACTTCTTCCAAACCCTCACTTTTGAGAGCTACAGTACATACTTAATCGAAGTTCATGACAGGTGAGATTTATGGAATTATTTTGTAAGATACAAATCACTTTAAGTTCATCCATAGTTAGCTTGAACTGTGTTGCAACCTCGATTTTGCTGAGCAGGTTGATGGATTTAAATTAAAATCTAATAGCCTGTCATCACCTATTTAAACTGTTCATTTTATGTCATTCAGTAATCGCTAGGGAAGCTTTCAGAATGTCCAGTTTCAGCAAATCAGAGGTTCACTGTCCAATGATGACCCAAGAGTGTTAACATTCCATTTGCTACTAGCTGAGATTATTGGCCATGATGACAAAAAAGCAGGCCATAAGAGAATGCTTGTTTGAGAGCCCTTAATCTGCTATTATACTGTATACATTTTTGAGATACAAATTCACAGTAATGATAAAATATAACTCTTATGTATAGAATTGGTGATGACAGCTTATCAGGATACAATCTTATATTTCACTGTGTGAGCAGTAATAGCAGTCTAAGGCATTGTTTTCAGATCACCAAGTGGTGTAGCTAGATTTTAAACAGACAAAATAGCAAATAATAAAAAGGAGCAAGTTACAAAAACAAGGGTAAGTGCAATCAAATTGGTTCAATTTGGGCTAAATTACACCCTCCCTTTTGGATACTGGCATCGTATATGAGCACTCATAGACTGAAAAAGCAAAGTTGTGAAAACGGGTTGACATTAAAACACTTATAGTTCCCATTTATTTTAATTTTAGAGGTGGATCAAGCAATTGTCTTTCAGCAAAGCACTAAACAAGAGGCCAAAATATTTGGCTTTTTCATGAAACCCTCAAAGAAACAATTGCAATATCTAATATTTAATTTTTAATGCTAAACAAACTTAAAAGATGTCGGCCCAGAAAGTTATAAGCATTGCAGTGTTCAAAAGTAGTTATCTATCATCTACTTGGAGTCTTGTTTAGCCAATCAGAGTCACCAAGCTCTGTTCACCCAAGTCATTTTTTAAATAACTTACTACACCTGACGCATTATCATCACTCGCCATAGACCTATCAATTTTTGTATGGCCCTTTTTTGTTGTTGTTGCTTTTAGAGCCACTCAAGGTCTGCATGTTTACATAGTTAGACTTCTTCATTTCAGTGGGACAAGAAGCGTTTATCCAGTAGCCAGCACTTCAGAAATATTGTACTGAAGTTTGCTGGATTTTAACCAGGCTTGAAGATCCTGTTTCTAATGCATGCCTTAAAGAAAGATAAGCTATTTGGCTTGCTCTAATTACACAATGTCTTGTGTTTTAAATTTAGTTAGTAAATATCACTAAGATGAACATAATTACTATCACTAATAATAATAATAATAATAATAATAATAATAATAATAATAATAATAATAATAATAATAATAATAATAATAATGTACCTGTCACATTATAAACCTGTAAATACAAAATATGAGAATCTTAAACGCGCATCATCCCCGTTCAGTAGTGCAAAATGCTTCAACAAGTAAATCTCAGAGGACGTAGGCCCATGTTAGGAACTAAAGTTCTTTTCTCTGCTCAACACTCTCGTAAAGCTGATATAGGATACTGTGCAATTCAATATTTATAAGGCAGTCTTCTAACATGCATGTGAAATTCAATATTTCCATATCAAATAGCCAGATAAAAGAAACTAAAGCGAAGGCGGCATAAACTACATTTGCACAACACATCTTATTTTAAAGGCTCTCTTAACTAAATGCTCTAAGTGTGCCCTGGGTATGTACTGTGGGGATTTCTAGGAATTAGTTCATAGGCACCAAATACTAATTATTAATATGAAGACACAAACAAACTCTTCAAAGTATTGTTAATTGCCCCTAAGGTGTAGTGTCAATTTTGAATGTATTATATGCAATATGCAGATTGCATATCACCAGGGTGTGAAAACACCCCATAAAGTTTCACTTCAAATCTTCTTTGCCTTTCAATTGGAGAAAACATTTCATAACACTGTGATATTTTCATGTGTTTTTGCAGAATGACAGCTACTTCAGTTCTAGCTGCTAAAACATATTACTGGCATTACATGACCAAGTCCAGCACTACACTAACATGCTACTAAATGTTAATATTTCATGTCCATCTAATTGAAATCCTTTTTTTTCCAGCAACAGTTTTTCCATCCCTATAGCTTTGAGTCACATTTTCCCAACAGTGCAAGGTTAATGATTTTCTTAAAGAGAAATAGCAGGATGCTCCCTTTACCTGCTGCTCTGTATTCTCACCCCACTGCCTTCATGATAACCCCTGCTGTCTCATTACGTAAACTACATGATGCCTAACTGTACATCTATACCAAGCACTAGATTTCAAAACTGTTATTTATTTCCCAGTGTTTGGGTATATGGTTATAAAGTACTGCTCAGTAAATTTACTTGCCAGGAATCCCATGACATGACACATGGCCTAATTATGTGTCTCTACCTTCTTCTTTCAGATTAAGACCACCTGCCACTGTTATCATACACTTTGAACTTCTGAGATACAATGTATAGAGGCAAACATAACTACACCAAACACTAAAGATTACACCGTGTGTTGGAGATAGTATTTGATTGATGAGACAATCATAGTACCTCTTGTATAAGCCAATATCTATATATCTATATCTATATCTATATCTATCTATATATATATATATTATATATATATATATATATATATATATATATCTACAGATATGAAAGGCAGGGCAGACTGTAATGTTTGAAATATAAAGACAGTCTTTTAGACTTTTTATGGACATTTTTTAAGAGAATTTACAGACAAGATATATGTTTGAGTAGGGTTAGTATTCTATAAACGACCATAAGTTTTTTTTTTTTTTTTTTTTTTTTTTTTTTTATGTGTTCAGAAATACATTGTTCTATATAGGATGTTAGCTTTTGTATTCCTGAGAAAACTATAAAAAAACAAAAACAAAAAAAATATTCTTTTTGATTTTAAACTCAAAGCTACAGTACCAAGAATCAGAGGTTTTGTTATATAGGTGTCACTATGGCTAGTGGATTTAATTTAGTCCTAAGCATATAGAAAGCAGAAATAAGAACACAAATATAGTAATACAATTCAGAAAAAAAGAAAGAATGGGCTGATAGACCTTCCCCTGGAGGCTGAAGTGAATTACTATTCAATTGTATTTCTTTAGTAAGAATGCAAACCCACGTGAGACATTCCATGTGGCTTCTGTCAAGTCTTGCAAGATACAAAACACTAAACAGTAAAAGAAAAATACATTGAGAAAGACGTATGGTTTATGTGTCACTTTTAGTAGCCTATCTCTAGATTTACCACTATTGCGTGTTTATATGAATGATAGAAGAAACAAACATTTTCAAAAAGAACACCACAGTTTAAGACACATTGGCCATATTGTAGATGTGTTCACGCACACTCATACATCTAACATATTTTGCCTTTCAAAGTGTGCAATACAATTATAAATCATGTATAATAATTAAACAAATCAGCGTTAAGGATTTCTCAAAATTAAAGTATATTGTGTGTACATATGTAGTCTGGTGTATTGAGCATGCCGAATTCTAAAGTTAGAAGTTCACATCTTGATCACTTGAGATTTTCGTTGTCCACAGGTTGGCGACTTTTTTTTTTTTTTTTTTTTTTTTTTTTTAATGCACAAATATTAAATAATATTAACAATAATAACTGTTTCTAGAAGGCTCAGTCATACGCTTTATAGAATGCTTGATAGTTTTATATTATTCTGCCTGCTATTTGTCTGTACATACAACTTTTAGTGTATCTTAGATTTTATTACTTTTTCTCTAATAATTAATGTTGTAAGCAAATGAATTTTCGACATGGGAAAACACAATATCAGTAGTACAATATGGACTTGGCTTTTCACACAATTCATGTGAAGTCAGTGTAAGTTACTGTCCTGCATTTACTTTATTAAGCTTTACTCTACAGCAAATCTGAAACCTTTACACCTGTTTATATTTCTATTTCATTTTCCGAGACCCACAGGTATCACATATTGCAACCAGTAAGAAGCAGTTTCCAAGATTCATTCCTGTTCGTATTCCTTTTAGAAAAAAAAAAAAAAAAAAAAAAAAAAAAAAAAAAACATACTGGTAGTTTTTCTTTAAAAATCACATTTACCATCCGCCTACCTTCCCATATTGCCTCGTCTAGCAATAAAATTTTTCCAGTTTACAAAAAGAGAACTACAAATCCCAGACACCCCCATCGCAAAACCGGATACTGGACGCTAGCTGGCCAATAGTATGAAGCAGTGTTTGTGGGCCGGTCGCTTGTTTTCCTGCTTGGAGGAGAGTGTGCGAGGTTTAGAGGGTTGCTGAGAAGGAAGTGGCGATACTGCTCCTATTTGCCGTTAAATACATTGGAATTGATTACTAAATAAGGTAAACATTGTCTAAATGGTAGTGTCTGTATATTAAGCATTTATGGATACGGAAGTTGGGTATGATATAGCCGCTTAACTAAAATATGTATACTACTAGTATATTTTTTTGTTTTGTTTTGTTTTGTTTTTAGAAATACCATGAATAGTATCATCCATGTATGTAGATAGCTATTCCTAGTCCTCTTTAGAATTACATTTACGAATTCGCAAACACTAGCAGCCGGGTACATAGTGAATTATGCCAATGGTCTTAACGAAGTGAAAACGTTTTGATCCAGAACAGTTTCTTTGCAGTAACGTGTATAGTGGCCGAAGTATTTTAGCAAGTTGATCTTGTTTGCCTGACAATTCACGAATGACTGCTGCCGTTAATAGATACAACATTTAGGTATGTTCTAAATGGTATATTTGCTATTTTGGCTTCTCCGCCCTAGCGACTAATGCATCATTACCATTGACAACCAAAACATAAATGCCAATAAATGGGTTGTTTTGTAAACGAAAGCATATACAATGTGTGTTTTTAGATGCCACCAAAAAGCAAGCCCCCTGGTAAAGCAAGAGCTCCTGCAAAGAGAAAGCTAGCAGAAGAGTTTCCACGAGGAGAAGTTCTGACAGATACAGCCAAGAAGCAGTGGGTGTTGGGAGAACCAGTTGGACAGGGAGGATTTGGACTTCTTTACTTGGGTATGGCTTAACTAGTTTAGACTGTTTGATCTGTATTGGTGATCCTTTTCACAAACAAAAACAAACTCATGTATACAAAAATAATGAGTTGCATAAGAAGCTTATGCAAGAAACATATTGACTATTAATATATCTGTTATTTGTACATATATCTATTAATTGTATTTTTCCTGCAGCAAATGAAAATTCTTCAGGGACAGTTGGGAAAGATGCCCCATATGTCATTAAAGTGGTAAGTTAAAAAATACAGTCCATGTTCACTACTTTTAAATGAATTATGGCTTATCTGTTTGGGAGTAACTTATAATAGGTCTGCACTATTCATTGTTCAATATTTTCACATTTAAGTAAACATTGCCATGTTTTTTGGTATAGTGTCTGTTAAACTGTTTTGAGTCACTGTGTCAGATAAACCAATACTGAAGCATGTGCCTGCACTTGATCATATACTGCATCAACAAGTTCCATGTACATAGTATTTCTGCAGTGTTCAGAAGATAAGCTGGCTCAAAATGTACATACATGTTAGGAGTGGGAGTCTGGGTGACGTAAATTAACTTCTTTGTATACTCAATTGTGTCAGTTAAATATAAAACTATACATATGTATAGGAGCCGAGTGACAATGGACCACTTTTCTCTGAACTGAAGTTCTACATGAGAGCAGCTAAACCTGATCTAAGTGAGTTGATTTTTTTATTTTGGATATCTTGTAATCGGCCTCTCAGCAACCCTGTTGTGACACATCTGTTTTAACATCACGTCACTACTTGCAGCTCAGTCACATCTAAATAGGTGCCATTTAACTTATTTGACTATGTATATGGTTAGATTGTGTTATATTTTACTTCTAGAACGTGTTCTTAAATTTTATGGTATGCCGAGAAAAGCTTTTTTTTTTTTTTTTTAACAACTAACCTCTTCATATTTTCAGTTGAAAAGTGGAGGAAATCTCAAAAATTGAAGTATCTAGGAGTTCCTAGATATTGGGGATCAGGGCTGCACGAGAAAGGCGAAAGCAGGTAAATATTGCTGAACTCCTGCACTTGAATCTGCATTAGTGGATATATTAACTCTAACCCTATGCGTTCATATCTGTTTTTTGTGTGTTCTGTATCTGTTTCCTCTGAAACTGTCATTTTGAGTAATTCACTGATGTAGAAGAGACAGAAATTAAAGTTACACGCCCTTAGTCAACTCTGAATGTGACTGAATTATTTGGAAATGTGTGTTGTCACAATAAGCAAGACATCTGATTTGACAGACTGAGAGCTAGTAGTAGACTGCACACATTAGGATTGGAAGAGTTTCAAAAGTAATTAACATTTCTGAAGGAATTGTAGACGTTGTTCATTGACACATTTAAACACGTTTTCACATTGAATCAGTGAAATTTTGGCTGCCACTGATGGCCCTGCTTCCTAGCTGACTTGTCAGGTTTTCATCTTCTTATTGCCCAGCATGCCAATCTAAGTGTAATGTTTCAGATTCTTTAACTGCCCTTATACAGCTTAATATTTTTTACCGCTAATGTTCTTTGTCCCTGTCCTGATGTGAATCACTGATTCACTATCTTTAAAGAAAATCCAAAGGGCAGCATTGTACAGTATATTGAACCAATTACTCCTTTTTTGCTGTAAGTTGGAGGTGGAGGTACTTGATAAAGGTGCTGTTCACAAGAATCTCTTGAAAGTTTAGGGCTGCTGCTAAAATATGCTGGTTTAAAGACTACAAATAGTATTTTATTCTTTCAGGCAATCTTGTTTTTTTTTTTTTTCTAGGTACAGGTTCATGGTTATGGACCGATTTGGTACAGATCTACAAAAGGTCTTTGAAGAAAATGGAAAGCAATTTAGTCGAAAAACTGTCCTACAGCTAGGACTGAGATTAGTAAGTTGCATGGCTCAAGCAGTGAGTGAAGGCCATCATACTATGACCCTCAACCATGCCTGTATTTTTTTATTTTTTTTTTCCCAGTGGCAGAACTTGTAGAAATCTATTTTACCATAACTGGGCAGTGACACAGTTTACATTTGCTTATAAAAGTACATCCTATACAAATCCCCTCATTAGGATTGCTAAAAAGAGCAACAATGTCCCCCCATGCTAAGTGATCATTTAAAGGTGATGAGAGCATATGCAGATGTGTAATCTTCATACAATTTAGTACAGTCCACGACTGAATTTGAGTAAAAACACATTTAACACCAGCAGTTGCTTTAATTTGTAAATATTACTGTTTTTTTTTTTTGTTTTTGTTTTTGTTTTTTAACTGATCACATGTTCAGTGTATCCCAAATATATTTAAATCTGCTCTTGGTGCTGAAGCTAATTTAATAATGTGATTTTTTTGGGGTGTGCAAATCTGTTGCACATCTAATGCGTTGCTGTGATTTAAAGGTCTCATTCTCTTCTGGTGTTCTTTCTAGCTTGACATCCTAGAATATATGCATGAACATGAGTATGTGCATGCGGACATCAAAGCCTCTAACCTTCTTCTTAGTTACAAGAACCCCAATCTGGTAAGTGTACTACTGAAAACAATTTATATTGATATAGATGCCAAACACTATTTGTGCATTGTAGTTCAAATTTGAGAATATGTTCAAAAGAAAACCCTGGAACCCAATACTACTGCTATTTTACAAATATACACCAGTATACACTGCAGTGATGATTTTTCAGAACCATAGGTGAACTTATTGTTCTTTCACAGAGCAACAGAAATCTTGGGGAGGGGGTGTTGCAGAAGATAATATTTATAAACATTTTGCATCCACAAAGAACAGATTAGCTTCAGTAACCTTTTCACTGTTCCATCCAGATATTGTTTAGTTCTAGTAGTTGTTGAGTTTGGTTACTTCTGGGGATATGTACAGTATTCTGTCAGAATAGTGTTCAGTTTCAATAAATCCTGTAATCATCTAGATAAAGATGATAAAGGTTATATAGAGCTAAAATAGCTGACAAACCTTTCCTAAGGAAATAAATGTTAAAATATAGAATTTGCTGATTTGAATAATGTAACAGCGGTGTATTAAACTGCAGTGTTTTAAATTACTATCCCGAGAGGAACTCGCATGGGATTGGTGGGTTTAGTTGTATTTCTTAGCTTGTATTAATGCAACGTATGTTTTGACTTACAATCAAACTGTGATTTAATAGCTTTCAAGTAATAAGCAGAGCACAATGCAGAAACGTACTAACTGTTTACTTTACTGTACCTAGGTTTACCTGGTAGATTATGGACTGGCCTATAGGTATAGTCCGGAGGGGGTCCTGAAAGAGTATAAGGAAGATCCAAAGAGATGCCATGATGGAACCATTGAATTTACTAGTATTGATGCACATAAAGGAGTATGTAAGTTCTTAAAACAGAAAAGCACAACAATTATTTAAGTGCTTTTTAAAATTATGCAAATTATGCATACATTAGCCATTTCCGTAATCGTACAAGGTTACACGCCCCCCCCCCCCCCCCCCCCCCACCCCAAATACATATGTATATATTTCTGTATCCCCCCAAAGCTCCGGGAAGTGACATGGGAAATCTTGGGCTACTGGAAGTGACCTGGAAATCTTGGGCTACTGTATGATACAGTGGTTGTGTGGGAGCTTACCTTGGGAAGATAACCTGCAAGACCCCAACTATGTCAGAGATTTAAAAATCAAGTAAGCAACATTACACTACATAAGGCTGCTGTAATTTAAAAAGGTCAAAATGCCACTACCATGTTTTTACAAGTTTGGTATCTTGAGTTTTCTCATATACACACATTTACTTAAACGATAACTACAGAACTTATCGAATGAATAAAAATAGTCAACAACTATGTAATAGTGAAGAGATATGTACCATTCATTGGCATATGCATAACAGTCAATCTACCAGTGTGTCGGGCTGGCAGTTGTCCCCACTGTCACTAGGGTTATAAGACAGACTAGTCTCCGTACTAATGGATGAAAAAAAGGAGATACCTGTTTTAATGTAAACTACATTTAAAAAAATAAAATAATAAAATAAAATGGAATTCATCTTATGGTGTCTCAGTACATACCCCATTTTGAAAGTATAAATGAATGGAAAGTTTGATAGGAAAAAAAATTACAGTTAACCAGTCATTGATATAATCTGCCCTGCAGTGTGTAAACATTACCTCTTAGTCAAGATACACTCTTTTTTAATTGAATTTATTTATTCCTTTAACAGGTCCAGACACGACATATCAGATTTTATATCTAAATGCTTCTCCACAAATGATACACCACGTAAGTAAACCAGGGAAAGTAATGTATAAAATGTAATGAATGTAAATGATTAAAGACCTTGAGAAAAGACTAATAGTTTAAATTGTTTGTCACAGGATTTTAAATGTACAGTAAAAATATACTGTAATGTTATACAGTGTTTGATCAACTAACACATTGAAAGTTTGACAAATCTATAAAGAAACCAAATGTAGGTAACAGCTTCGGACCCAGAACAGTGATAGATGGTGGTACCTAAAAGCATTTTACTCTCCAACATACCAATAATTCTTACTGGAGTAGTGTTTGCTTATTTTGAACAGCAGAGGTGTGGTGTGGTAATTTGCCTTTCCCATATTTTTTGGTTAGTGTGGTAACTGTAGCTTGGTAATGGCTGAAATATTATTTGTGTGATAATTGGTTTGTGTTTACAGTGGATTGTGTAATGGATGTTATAATGTGTACTTGGCTTTGGTGGTTTGATTCGTCTCAGATGAAATGATCAAGTATATGGAGGAAGTTAAGTCCTTGGAATATAATGACAAGCCTTCATATCAGAAACTACGCACTATCCTCCAGCTAGGACTCACATCTATTGGCTCCAAGGATGACGACAAACTAGACTTTATATCAGTTAATGAACTGGCATCCAAATCAACCAAGGTAAAAAAAAAATTAAAAAAGTAAAATATTTGTGTATATATGTAATCTTGAAAGAATCAAGTTTTTTGTAAATGTGCTGCTTCTAGACTGTGTGTATAATTAAGTAAACACTTTCTTCATAATACTGAGGCAGGAGGTGTATGCTCAGTCCTATAGAATACAGTATTAATATCCTATCATATTCCTTGTGCATAATAAATACTGATTTTTATAGTTTTTTTCCTACAGTGTTAAATGAGTAAACATTGGGTTAAATCTCAGATCTCTTAGAATAAACATGGGGCTTAAAACCGATAAAACACCCCTGCTGCAAAAAATATGTAATCGGTATATATCCAGTAAACGCCAGAAAAGCACTGGAAATGGTCACTTAATTCACATTGACTGATGACCCCTTTACCCATGTGGGGAAAAAAAAAAAATCCTGAATTGATTCTTGCATTGATTCGTTCTGAATACGGTAAACCCGCCCCAACTAGAGTGGCAGCAAATTCCTACATTTCTATTGGAGGATTGTAACACGCTTGCAAAATTTAAAACAAGATGTTCATGCGCACAGGATTTAGAAAGCTGTATTACAGTACATCCATAGTGAGTATTTACGTGGAATTTAAAACAGAATTGCAAATTGTGGTGAAATGTAAAAAAAAAAAATGCCTAAACACATAAGAATGTACTAGTGACCATAAAGATTGCATTGTGGAAGACAGCAAAGGAAAGAAGGTACAATTGAACCGTGTAAGTACTGTCGAGTTACTATACATACTGTGACAGAAAGAAAGAATGTAACCAAAAACAATAACTACATACCATATATAAAAAGTGAAAGGCCCTGAAAAAATAGCTCAAATAAATTAATAATTTTGTCTATTTGCTATGTAGGTGGAGGGCTGCATCAGCTAAAATAAATAATCCTAGGAGAAGCTTTGTATAGGTTTTGTACTTTAATTTTCACACCAGTCTGATGTGTGTGTTTATTCCTTACTAATGTATCACAAATATGCTGACATGGTTACCTTGGAGTTTGAGTTGGCTGATAATCAGGCCGCTGTGCTGTACTACTTCAGTGCAGTTTGCATATGGAAGTTTTCACCAGGGAGCTGCCCTGTGCCAGCTGAGGTTCACCTGCCCACTGCAGTTATTGTATGTAATTATCTAGCCAATCTGTTCAGCTCAGCAGGGTCTGGATGGTAATCATGAGGCAGCAATTGGCAAAATTGGGGGGGATAGGTAGTGATAGTTCAGGTCTGGGGGAAAAATAGTGTTCATTAATACTGTTCTTTCAGCAAGAGCCAGATTTAGATTACAGTTTTTAAATGCATCTTCCTTGTCACATGGGTTAAGAAATATTCCTATCTCAATAGAACTCCTCTTCTGTAGTTGCTCAATATTGCAAAATAAAAGGTCCTGCTTTGTGAAGATTTGTGGAATAGATGGTATTGTTACTTCTATATTTTATTGATTTTCCAGGTTTGCAAAAAGGGATCAAATTATACAATATATCAATGGGGATGTTTATATTTATCTAGTGTACTATGTATACATGTGGATAGGGCACTGAACTTTTTATTATGTTTCTTGTAAAATGAGTCAGTAATTCTGTCAGTGTACCCAGTCTTCATGGTTATGCAGCCTTTTATCTTTAATAAGTCGTCATATTTTATGTTTTCTTTCTGTAGAAAAAGACCAAAAGAAAATTTACGGAAGTGTCTGAAGAATCTGGTGGAGATCAGGAGGTCATTCCCACAAAGCGAGGACGGGGACGGGGACGGGGACAAGGACAAGGTGTTCCATCAAAAGCAGGTGAGAAAAGAAACCCTGCAGGTGAACATGCTCTTCTCAAACTGTAGCTTGGAGGTGCCTGTAGGAGACTGTAAAGACTATTCTATTTGTATTGCACTGTATAATTGATAAATTGCAAATAACAGACCTTGGAAAATGTGTGTTTGTTTTAGTTATTGTGCCCTTTCAGCTTTTCATATATATATATATATATATATATATATATATATATTATTATATTATTTATTTTCAGAGGCAAATGGTTTGAAGGAAAAGTCATCTACCCCCCAAAAAAGATCATCTTCCAAAAAGATTCTGGTAGAAACCGGCACTCAGATTTCTCCTGCATTGGGAAGGGGAAGAGGCAGGCCCAAACAGACCAAATGAGTGATTTCTGATGATTTTATTCTTTCTTTCTTCCATACCTTTTTATGTGCTTTTTTCATTCTTGCTACTTGCTTGTTCAGTGAACTGGCACTTTGTATCCCTTGGGAAATAAGATGTTGGAATGATTGTATTGTCTGTTTACAGCTGTTCTAGACTTCATGAAATTGTGCTGCAGGGGCTATTTTCTTAATAAACAAAATTCTTAGAAGTAATTACTTGTTGTGGCTTTTGTATGTTTATTTTTTGCAACACAAGATGTTTTGTTGTTGTTTAATAATTCACTATACTGGTGTTTTGCTTAAGTAGTGCTGGCTTGAATAGTTTCACTGTTATACTGTACTTTCAGTACTAATATCTCACTTGTTCTCATAGCAATTACGTTACCGGTATGTGTTTTTGTAAACTGCTGCTTGAACTACTAATATCGTATTAATCATTTAATCATTGTCAACTTTATATTTTCAGTGTTGAGGAAACCCCTTGGACCAAATCTTTCATTTCACTGTGACCTGTGACTGGCTTGCACATTGAGCATCATTTTTTGTACACTTTGTTCCGTAATTCTCAAGGTCAAGTTTGATAATGGGTATTGTACAAGAAATTTGTGACTTACAAAGGAACCCTTATGTTACTATAACAATAGTGTCAGTGTTCTTCATTATCTAGGCTGAAACTGGAGTTTGTTTAAACTTGTGAGTTATCCTGACGTTAAGCTCTGAAATACCTAATTTAACATCCAACATGTTCTGCATCTTAGTTATAGCATGCTTATGTTCATAGATCCGAGTGATGTGGATACAGTACATCTTGGCATGTTCCAGTTTGTCTGTGCATTTGGCACTACAATAAACTACACTGACAGCTCATGCCAGATTTGTCACTGTGTTGCAAATTCCTTCCAGTGAAACATTTAAACTGATTTGCAGAACTAAAATTAACTGACAGTTTGTGAAAGTATTAATGTATAACGGTGTGTCAGATTTGCACGTATAAACATGCAACATTTAGAATATCAGAGGTCACAAGAAGTTTAGTTAGTAATATATAAAAGGTAATTTTATTTGGCTTGCAGTCGTCCAAAATACAAATTTATTCAATAGACTGTAGATAGATGTATGAATCTTGAGCAGATTAATTTCTTCAGAAATACAAGCTATTTATTATATTTGGTTTATTTTCTCATGGTAAAACTAAGAATGAATCAAATTGCTATGCAATGGGAGTCTTATTTCCATCCATGTATATGGTTTGATAACTGATATACAAATGGATTTCTGTTCGTACAGTCCTCAATGAGCTACACTAGGTGTTTTGTACAGCGCATATCTTGTCTCCCAGAAAATTCTTGTGCTCTGTACAGCTTGTGTTAAGTACCCTGTATAATTGTTTCTATCATCTTCCCAATTTGAGTGTACCCCTTTTTTTGTTGTAAATGAAGGTAGGATTCTTTTGTCATTTTGAATCATGTAGAATATATCTGCCTCAGTTGTTTTAATATTAAACAGGGTACCTTGCCTTTGTTTAAAAGCATCCTAAAAAGGATTACAGGGTTTTATGAAGAGGTATATTGGTACACAGAGACTGATGGCTGGAGAAGGAAAATTTGAATCCAGCTACATAAGTTGATGAGTCAATGGTACATTCTAACATCTTGCCTATAACTATTAAACACAATGGTTGACAATTTTAATTCATCCTCAACATTACTTTTATTAATTAGTTGTAATTTAACATAGCCATCCAAAAATAAAACATTTCTTTAAAGCTACCCCCTGAAATAAGCACAGCTGTCATTTTGAGCTGCATCTTCCCAGCAGGTGGCAGTAGCTGATAATGATTAGAATGGGGGAGCGGCATCAACACTTGCATCTCAAACACAACACCACCACCTTGTTGAACTGAGTTGTATTACATCTCCAGAATTTCTTTGCCAATGATTTCAAGCAGTATTTATTGACTATATCTAAAGGAGATATTTATTTTGTATGGGCTTATGTATAAAAACGAGTTTTCAAGAAGAGGGTCATTTAATATATTTATTATGCAGTATGTCAGCCAATGCTGGATCACTAAACAATATTTAAGCAAAATAGCATTACAAAAATTATATTATGTTGAAATAAAATGTCAAATTTTAAACAAAAAACGTAATCTAAAAACTGTTCACGTTTTAATGTATTTCTAGATACAGAATTAATAGTACTTCAAAACAAGATAGGAATGTAGATCACATCAAAAGGGTACAAGTAGTACAGTAACTGATGAACTACTGGAAATGCTCAAGCTGGCATATCGGCTAGCGCCTCTGCTTACATTCTTACTGGTACATTAGCATTTTATGCTATGTCGATTAAACGGCTATCAGAACAATGTAATGAGTCCTCTTTAAGCAGCTAAGCTAGAGAAGAATAGTCATAGGCATTAATTATTTTAAAGGGAGAGCTTTTAAGGATAGAAAGAGAACAAAACCATTTGTCTTATATTTTGGGAATCATTCATATTGTGATTTTTTTTTTTTTTTTGAGGCAGGAAATTTATAAAACTTGCTTTTGGGATGAATGTAGTTAAAGGAGAGTGGTTTTGTTTTACCAAACATTCATATGGGAGTGCCAACAAGGACAGTCATACGTCAGGCACATTGTTTTAGTTCTTTCTGATATTGTTAGAGATGGAGTCGAAAGCATGTCATTAAAAATAAAGAATGATGGATCGTGGGTGTTTTGTGATTCTAGAAATGTATGGATATACAGTGTTCAACACTATCTCCTTTAGGTAGTAAAGCATCAGGATGGAATAAAGGTAACAATGTGTTTTGATGCATTTTCCAAAAGGGGATTTTATGTCTTCCTGTACAGTTAAGGTGCATTTGTGATTCTAGTTGTGTGTAAATATTAGAAAACAGCAGGTTCTCACATTCCAAGAATTGCTGAAGCAGTGGGGCTAAGACAAGTGTTCTTATCGTTATTGTGTTCACACTGCAGAGTTCTCCTGCTGTTTCTAATCTGTATATGCTGCTGTGAACAAAACTGGACAGGCATTTATTGTCACAGCAGGGAGATGCTTGAAACGAGAGGAGGCCATTCAAGTTAGTAGCTTATTGAATGCTTCTTGAAACAGGGTGTCAGCTTCAACAACATTACTGGGGAGTTGATTCCAGACCCTCACAATTCTCTGTGTAAAAAAGTGTCTCCTACTGAATGCCCCTTTTTCTAAACTCCATTTGTGACCCCTGGTCCAAAAAAGTCCCTTGGGTCGACACTGTCAATACCTTTTAGAATTTTGAATGCTTGAATTAGGTCGCCAAGTTCAAGACTGAACAGATTCAATTCTTTTAGCCTGTCTGCATATGAGAAGCCCGGAATAATTCTGTGCGCTCTTCTTTGCACTCTTTCTAGAGCAGCAATATCTTTTTTATAGCGAGGTGACCAGAAATGAACACAATATTCAAGATGAGGTCTTAAAGTGCATTGTACAATTTAAATTCAACACTTTTCAAATGTATCCGAGCATCTTGTTAGCCTTTTTTATAGCTTCCCCACATTGCCTAGATGAAGACATTTCTGAGTCAACAAAAACTCCTAGGTCTTTTTCATAGATTCCTTCTCCAATTTCAGTATCTCCCATATGATATTATAAAATGTGCAGTACCTTACAATTAAATGTCATTCATGTGTTGCCCAGTTCTGAATCTTGTCTAGATCATTTTGAATGACCTTTGCTGCTACAACAGTGTTTGCCACTCCTCCTAAAATTTAACAAGTTACTACCAGAATCTAAATCATTAATGTAGATTAGGAATTAATACTGATCCCTGTGGTACAACCACACTCCATTCTGAGGTTTTTCCTCTAATCAGTACTTTCCTACATGTTAACCACTCCCTAATCATGTACATGTGTTCCCTCCCAACTGCGTTCAGTTTGATAGTGCCTTTGTCAAAAGCTTTCTGGAAATCTAAATAAACCAATATGCTTTGCAATTATCCATTATCGTTATCCTCAAAAAAATCAAGCAAGTTAGTTAGGCACGATCTCCCTTTCCTAAAACCATGTGGTTGTTACCATAAGGTAATTTTCCATTTTGGATCTTATTATAGTTTCCATAAGTTTGCTATAATAGAAGTCAGTTAGTACCTTGGTTTGTTTCCCTTTTTGTGGATCGGTATTATGTTTGCAATTTTCACTACCACCCCTGTGTCAAGAGACTGCTGCATGATCTTGGTTATCAAAAGTTACTTCTTTCATTTCTTTGAGTACTACTGGGAGGATCTCATCCGGCCCAGGGGATTTGTTTATTTTAAGAGCTCCTGTCCCTTAAACACTTCTGCCTCAGTTATGCTAAAGTTATTTAAAACATGTTGTCGTTTGTAAAAACTTGTGAAAAGTAAAATGTTTTTGCCATTTGTATCTCTTATTTATACTCTTGCTGTTGTAATATAAAAACATTTTGGAATTGGTTTTATTTATGTTCACTATATTCCTTTTTGACATTTGCAGTTCTGTGTACACTGCCTTTTTTAATGCTCTGTAAAGTGCTTTTTTCGCTGAATATTTTTTTTTATTGATCTATTACCATTTATTTAGTTTTACATTTATGACTTTAGGGATATAATTGTTTTGCGCCTCTAGTACTACGTTTTTGAAGAACAACCATCCTTCTTCTGTGGGTGTTTTCTCTATTTTACTCCAATCTACTTCTGTTAGTCTCTGTTTCATTTCATAGTTTGCTTTTCTAAAATTGTAAACCTTAGCTTTAGTCTTTACTTTTGAGGATGAGACCATGTTGTGGTCTGAGATTTCTCTGACCTCTGAGTTATTCTGTCTTCGTTTAAAAGACTAAATCAAGGCATGCCTCCCCTCTACGGTGCCTTGACAAATTGTGTTAGGAAGCTCATTTGTCATTTCCACCATTTCTATTTCATCCTTCGCGCTACCCAATTTTATTTGGGGGAAAAAGTATGGCTTCTCCTTTGCTACACACATTTCTAATGTCATTGTATAACAGTTATTTTGACCGTCTGAATCTGGCGGTCTATAGCATGCTATTATGCCTTTTGATTTTTGTCACTGACCCATATTGATTCGGTTTTATTTTCTTTGTCCAGGTTGGGCTTCAAGTGTGTATAGCGCTACCCCTCCTCCTCTTCTGTCCTGCCTGTCTTTCCTATACAATACCCACAAATATTATATTCGCCCCATCACTCTCAGATAACCACTTGTAACACTTATCACATCATAGTCCTAGTTTTGTTTCTGATACTTCTAGCATTTAGATAAATACATTTAATGGTTGTCTTACTGAATTGATTTGTGCTTTTCTCAGTTTAAATGTTCTGAACCTGTCGAGGATCTTTTCTCCAAGTAGACTAGTTCCCTTGTTATTTAAATGTAACCCGTCTATACAGATAGTCCTTTGTAGAAAGTGGTCCAATGATCAAGATTGAAGCCTTCCCGTGTGCACCACGTCTTCAACCATTCGTTTTGATTTATTATTTCCAGCTGTCCATATGGTCCTTTGCAAGGTGCGGGTAGTATACCAGAAAATACCACAGTTTTGGTTTTCTCTTTTAATTTCCTTCCTAGCTCTCTGAATTTGTTTTGCAGGGATTTTGGTCTGTCTCTTCCAATGTTGTTTGTACCGATGTGGACTACTACCGGGTCAGTTCGTTCTAGTAGCCTGTCCACGTTCTCAGTGATGTGCTTGACCGAGGCTCCCGGAAGGCAGCACACTGTTGTAGTAAGGGGGTCCAAACTGCGAACTGAACTTGCTGTGTTTCTCAATATGGAGTCCCCAACAATCATGACCTCCCTTCTTTTTACTGTCTTGTCACCACTGTCAATAGGGTCCTGGATGTTGTTCCTTTCATTCTCTTGTTGTTGGTTCTGCTCATCAAAATTCTGAAGTGACTCAAATCTGTTGGTTGTTTTGATTTCTGGTGGTTGTGTTTGACGAAGTTTCTTTTTTTCCCTGCTTCTGCCTACCTGAACCCAGCTGTTCTGACCTTCTATCTCCCTGGTGGCTTTCAGTCTGTTAGGGGTGATGCAGACTTCCATGAATTGTGGGTGTGCCAGTTCCTCAAGATCCTGTTGCTGTCTCACTTCTTCCAGCTCCATTTCTAGCATACTTACTAGTTTATGCAAATCCTGGATCGTGCGGCACTTTACGCACACTTGGTTTAGCTCCGCTGGGTTTTCTCGGATTTCCCACATCAAGCAGGTGTCACAGATTACTGGCTTGAAGACCATGTTGAGGGTTTTTTTTTTTAAGTTTAGTTTCTTCTGCAGCCGTCAACCTGCTTTCAAACTGCTTCGAAACTGCTCTGTACTTTTCCACGCTGTACTTCTCCCACTCGCTGTCGCTTCCACTCGCTGTCGCTGGGAAGACTGCCTCGTTTAACTGCGTTGTTCTGCTGTGCTGTCGGCTCCTCCCCTCGCCCGTGTCTCAAAACGGCGCTGAATTTGAATCAGCTGCTCCGAGTTTCAGCTTGTTTGTTATCAGAAAAACACACGCGGCTGTGTTTCCCCAATGTCCTCTGTTTTCTGATTAAAGCAATTCAAGATGCAATTTCTCCTTTCTGCTTCGAAACTGCTCTGTACTTTTCCACGCCTGTACTTCTCCCACTCGCTGTCGCTTCCACTCGCTGTCGCTGGGAAGACTGCCTCGTTTAACTGCGTTGTTCTGCTGTGCTGCGAGGCTCCTTCCCCTACACTACTATGCAATTATTCAAAAGGATATATTAGACATAATAAAATGTAGATACAAGTTTCATTTTTTTGTGCAGGCAGTAGTGTACAATATTATACCCCTTAAAGATATTCTCAAATGTGTTCCATTCTTCACATCCTCAAGGAATAGGCCTGAGTCTACAAAAGTTAGTAGACTGGTTGGTTCTAATTATTTTCACTTCACACACTAGTAGTTTGGTAGTTTTCCTGATAAATGTTCAACACTCTTGAAATCAAAAGTACTGTTTGTCTACACTGGCCTTAACTATCACACTGTCGTAATTAAAATGTTGTTAATATTATACATTATATATTATACATATACATGCCTAAGAACTAAATTTAATTATCTTACTTTATTGATTATGAATGCCTTGTGCTTTAAATATAGCATTACATTTCTAACACTAATGGGTGTGGATTGAGAGTGTTTAGAAGTCTACGTTATCTGTCCAAAAAAAAGTGTCATAAAAAGTGAATATTTAACATTCACCTCAGATTGTCGTTGCAAGAAAACTGCTATTTAATTGGCCTTGACTTCCGTTCTCCCTGAATGATTGTCTTCAGTGTCCCTTCAGTGTAACCTTTGGCTTTCCATGACAAGTCTATTGCCTCTTTAAAAAGCTGTCTCTGTTCTGTCAGCTTACTACTACAGCATTCTAGTAGCAGAGCACTCGCTCCACCCCGATTCTACTGGAAGGTTTGGAAAGGTATGTTGTGATTGTGAAAAACTAGAGTTGCTGAAGGGGGTAAATACAGGGTTTTCTGGTGGTAGTTTGGTAAAAAAAAAAAAAAAAAAAAAAAAAAAAGGAATAGCAAAAATAAAGTGATGTGTGAAGTTTGCAGCAATGATAATTTCTGAACTCGGGGGAGGGGGGAGGGGGGACCTAGACAAAATGATTTACAGATTGTTAACGGACTTTCCACAAAAAAAATATAAATAAATAAATAACACAAGTCATTGAAAATCGGCCCTCCTTTGTCCACTTCAGCTGTAATGGCCCACTTTTATTAAGAAACTGCACTGAATCTATTTTCAGTAAACCTTTCAAGCACTGAATTCCCTAATGCTGGGTGCAAAATATTTGTTACTATCACATTCAAACACGCAAATCATCAAAATTGTTTTTTAGCTTACTGTGTACAACTACCAGTAACAGGCTTACCCATGTCTTATTAAAACAGAAAAAATAAATATTTTTTTTGTCCATAAATTCTTTCAAATCTGTATTTACAGTTACATTTCTGCAGATCCTATAGCTATCATAACTAATGTTTGCAATAGATAGATAGATAGGTAGTAAATGAACTCTATCTATTTTCTTTCCTAATTAAGCTTGACTTGTGGCTCCTGCCATTGCCTGCCCCAGATATAACAAGATGTACCTAGTACTCAGGTTTCACTGTAATGATATTTAACACAAACCTGGCACAGTCTCCCACCATTATTTCAAAGACCCAGCCTTTCTGTCCAGATTGGGCAGTTGAGGAATGGGAGTGGAAATCCCAGCCTTCCATCTGTCAGAGAGGGATCAAATAATAGGATTTCTGCCTTGGAATTGAGGATAATTATGGTCTCTATTCCACAGCTAACCAAATGATATTAACCCTGCCTTATGAACCCTCAGCAGGACAGGGCAGGGACAGATGGTGCTATGCTTTGATATCTGATCAGAGATCAGGTCAAGTTGAAGTTCAAGTCTAGAGTACTGTCGCTAGACTGAGTCAGAATGAAAACAAAGTAGAATTTCCACAGTGATTTCACTGCCGTTGATAACAAATACTCTATGGTACAACATATTACGAAATTATGTTTTTTATTTTTATCTGGTATAGTATAGGTACAGATCTGTGTGTGTGTATTCTGATTAGATATGACCATGAGATAAGGAAAACTAAAGGGCAACTATTTCTGCTATGCTGTGTATGAAAATTACATTTTGGTGGTCTTTTTTTGTAATGCTGATGGTTTTTAAATACATTCTATTTTCAGTCTGTGGAAAACATCAGTGCATACAATACTGTTTACTGAACCTTGTCCCCATCATTTTCCTTCTACCATGTATACCCTTTGAAAACAAGAAGCTTCAGAGAGAGTAGTTTCATATATCATCTTCCTCTGCGAACAGTGACATACCACTTAATGCCAGAGGACGGTGGAGTTTTAATGCCCTAAGTCCCTCTTAGATATCAGGTATCCTTTAAAACGCTTACCATTACCACATTCAATTTGCAGTTTTCACAAGCTTTTCCCACATACTGTGCATTTACCATAGTTTACCATGTTTTTTTTGTTGTTTTTTTTAACATGCTTTATCCCAGTATGCCTTACCATACTGTCACAATACTTTAATACACTTTGATATGCTTTATCTATGGTAACATTGTATAAGGGATTTGCAAATAACAAAACATTTGATTCCTTTTAACTATATCCAGTTCTAATGACATTTTTAAATTACACAGTGCCATCTAGGGACCGCATTTTATTGCTGTGGCAGTCGTCTGTAAACCTAAGTCTAATCACATTTTTCTTTTACCCGTAGAACTGTATAATAGTGTTTTTAAAGAGTTAGATTGTCAGATCATGTATATCATTAGCACATTCTTTGAATAAAAATACACTTGACTTGTCCTGAATATAGCCCTATTGGTTGTGACCTCTCATTACTGCGCCCCTACCTTCTTGAAGAGGAGTGCTCATTATTCCCCCATGCTGAACTCCTTTCCTTTCTTCTTGAGGCAGGTCAACTCACCTAAAAATACCTTCATTTCACAAAGAAACTAAAGTATAACATTTCTCCCATCCTTCGCTGATCATTGCTTCTACCACTCATGTTTTTCTTTTTTCTTTCTTGCCAGAAGTCATTGTAATTTAGTGACAATTTGTCACTGTCACCCTCAACGTTTTCTTTTTATGGCAACTTCTTAAGTTGCAAACCAGCTAAATGTTAGGGACATTATAATGCAGTATCTTTGTTTTATTAGATTTCAAAAACCTCTTTCAAATTTGCTTTGGACAAAGTCAGATGACAGTTTTCCCATTCTAAGTGCCGGTAACTAATTGATCAAATCATTCATACTTTTTTTTTTACAGTGAACAATCTGTTTCAAATTGCTCTGAAAATTTTCAAATAACCGTTTGAAGCTTTACCCAATTCCAAATTAATTACTGCCGCAAATGGGCACACTTTGACCCAGTTTAACTTTTTCACTTAATAAATTAGCCTTTTGTTTTTGATTTACAATAGCATGTTTTTCAAACAACTTTGTTTACAACTTGAACTGTCTAGCATCTGGTAGGATGTTTTTGGTGGCTTGGGTCTGCTGCTAATGAATAACCCATAGCCAATGGAATACTGTAAACGATGGACCCTTTGAGACAATTACTAAAGGGTCTCCTGCCCAGTAGAGCACTGCACATCAGTTTTGCCACCTTGTGCTATCCACGTGAGGTCTCAGTGCCTCATTCATTAATTAGATACTAAGCCCCCAATTAAAACGATGACCCAAAAGGCCACCATGAAAAACAGGGCTCTTTAGCACTTGTCTCAATGGGACTTCATTAGGCAGCTGATGCTGCAGGATCCTTGGGGAGACAAAGACACACAAACAAACACAAACTGGTTATGTGATGAGAGTGAGGGTTTCTACAAGCTAAAAGATAAGGTTAATCGCACTGCATATATCTTGGGACATTGATGTGGATTAAAATGTGTATGGTCCCACATCAATAACATATCATTACCTGCTTTATCAGCCCATATATTGCTCTTTTAACTATATGTGTTTATCTCCCTCTACCTTATGTATGTCCATCTCCCAGCCTACTGCTGTCTTACTTATCCTCCGTAACATGCAGGAGACTGTCGTTCTGTCCATCCAACTTGGATGCAACTGTTTGCAGAGCCGTTTTATCTAACATGGAACCGAAAGCAATGTGCTGAAGAGCAACAATTAAAGTCTTTCCTTTAACTGTTTTGGTTTTGATCTCTGTTTGGTCTTTGAATTGCCTAAAGGAGATGTCAAATTGTACAATACATTCAGAATCATTTTTACATTTATTTGGAAGCCATTTAATCAAAAAAAAAAAAAAAAAGAATAATAGAGGCATAACACTGTGTCCACATCTGGACACGGTCATATATTCCCATTTTATTAAACCCTATTTCTAGATACTAAAACGCTATACATTCACTGTATAGCTCATTGAGAATGTGGTACATACTGTACTATGAACATGTGTTATGAAACTTGCCCTAGTTGTGGCTGCACTGGCCCAATTAAAATAACGTTACCCAGACCCTGTAGTCATAGAGCTATTTTCCCTTTGAAGTTGTCATGTTTAAATTGTAAACATGTTTGAAAAGACATGTGGTATGCACACATGCCTTTCGGTAAAAGTGATAACCTTTTATGCCCAAAATCCTTACTCTTCAACCAAGGATTTTATTTATTTATTTATTTATTTGGTTCTGGTTAATGTTAAAATAGTTTTTCTATGCTGTATTTTCCGTATTCCATTTCAATGTTTGTCTCTTGTTCTCATTCTGTTCTGTTTCCAGGCTGGTTCTACTTTGTCAGATGGCAGACCTTGCTGGTGGTTCGCCAGTTTTGAGTACAGGTCTCATAAAGTTTGTCTTATGAATTACTAACTGAAGTACCCGGCATTGCCCGAGGAAATTCAATATTGTATGCATGACAAAGTGGGGAACGGTAGCCTTATGGTTTCCTATAAGTTGTCGTGGGTGTCGCACAGCGCGCTCGGACCCCTTTCCCTTTTTTTAACTTTATTTTTTGGGGGTTTTTGCCATTTTTTATTTTTTTTTAATTGTTCTTTCTTTCATTTATTTTGGTTTGGTGGGTTACTTTAATTTGAGGTACATGGCTACTGTAGTGAACCAGCAGTGGGGTTACTAAATAAAGTAACCCAGTGATCAACATTTTTGATCAAACATAGCCCGTGACCTTCCCCTGGATGAAACAGGAGGCCCTGCACAGTTTGATTACACTGGCTCCTGCGGTGTCCGAATCCATAAAGGAATAGACAGACAGACAAACTTTCTTCTTTATATATTAAGATACCAACAGTTATGGCTTTTTGTAGACATTTAATACATCAACTCTTAGATAAGCTAAGCTCTGATGCTGTGTTCTAGTTCAGCTAATGGGGTTTGTGCTTTAGTCAAACTAGATTCCCAAATTATTTTTTTGGTTTGGTTTTTGTACATGTATTATTTGTACTCAAACACAATTGCTATGCAATTATTTGGCTATGATACAATAAACAATAATTAAAACCTACTTTTTTTTTTTTTAATAACAAGAACACTTTATTTACTGTACACGCAACTATAGCAAACTGCTTGCTTTAAAACAGACGTGTTTGTAATATCTGATTTTTAATATTGATTTAAGCACATTAACCTCTGTAAAGGAAGGCTTTAACCCATTTTCTAATCTCAATGTCTCTCATGTCTGAAACTATAACCTCTCTGTCAACTCTACCTTCACACCGGTGTTACATGAGACTAAAGGTGCTCTATTTAAACCTGGGGTGCAAACCCATGAGTCACATCTTCTCAAGTCAGAACCTGGATCTTTATGTAATCCAAACATACATGATTGACTTAGAATCCCACTTCATCAGAATTCTAACTAATGTAAGTCTATTATAGAAAGAACAATATATAATGTATAAGTTATTGTTACTTGTATATCAATGCATATCTTTACTTAGGAATAAAGCTGTAGTACATTAGTTAATACTTATAATCTGTCTTTCCTTCTTTCTTAGGCAGTAGGCATTCTATAATTAATAAAATGCCTGCAGTACATTCTGTTTTTCCAAATGTATTTTTATTTATTTTTTTGATGATATTCAAAAAACGACTTTGATATCATTTTCAAAACAGATCCTTTTCTTTGTTGTAGAAATCCTATCGACAGAAGGTCTCTGTTTATGTTTGGGTGTCCATGATATCCTCTGGGACCTCGGCACCACATCATACAGCTAATGAAGGTCCACTGAGACGAGTGTTAAAGGACTGTGGTCCTCTGGGTCACCCCTCTCTAATTGGGCCTTAGTAGCCTATTAATGCCAGAGGCTCTGTGACCTCTCCTGGCTACTTTACAATAACTAACCTGACGTTGGACTGCTCAAAACATGAGGGGCCTTTTTAATTCTCCTACAGGTCTTTCATTAAGTAAACACTGGAGTCAAAACTCAATATTGTTTAAAATAACTTAGTCCCCTGCATAAAAAACAACAACAACAAAAAAAAAAACCTCACTCTATGCCTAAAACACAGTACATTTTAATGTCTGTCAGGCTTTATGTTAAAACTAAGCTGTAGAAAATGCAATGGCATTATGACAAAATGATACTTACAGGTTCTTTTCATTTAATTTTCACGCTTTCCTTTTTACCATCCAAGGGGTTTGTTATCGTATATTCAATCAACTATGCAGCAAGGAATACTTCTTAAAGATATTTATTATTTATATATATATATATATATATATATATATATATATATAAATTTTCTTTAACGTGATCAGGCCCTCTTTAGACATCATTGAATGGAAACAAAATGAATGCTCAGAGAAAATGTCTCCTGAAAGGAAATTATCACAGCATCAAAAAAAGAAAAAAAAAACTGACAGCAGAAAGGTGGAATTTGCAACAAAGAGGGCTTTTTATTTTACTTTTCGGCCATAACTGCTACAGAAAAAATAAATATAAAATAAAAAAATTATGCTATATTTCCTAATTAATGTAAAAGTATTTTTCTAGCTGCTGACCTAAAAAAAAAAAAAAAGTGTATTAACTTTGCAAGTAGCTAACTCTTAATCTCATCTCAAAGGAAAGATTAATGCATTTATTTAACATTTTGTTTTTTTATGGAACAAGAAAACAAGGACTGTCATTTTAATACTTGTATAGGAACACTAATAATTTTCTGCTACGGCAAATTAAAACTCATAATTAAAGCAAAGCCAGCTATTTGTGAGTTCTGGGTTATGGTTATTCCATTCACAATGCCTCATTTTCTGCTAAAACACTGGAAAATTGTGAGTGTGGACCCTCCATCAATTAGGAATCAGGCCAATAACCCTTGAGAGTGGGTGAATCTCCTCTTAAAATAAGGAGGCCTTGCTTTTCATCCAACCATTCAGCCAGCTAAACTGTATACAAATATATAGGTATAGATAAGGACAATTTGTATTTATTAATGTTTTACTTATTTCATTATGTGGTTGGGGATTATGCTATTCTACTTTTTTTTTGTTTTTCCTATTTCAACATTTCCCTATCTGCACCCTCGTTTTCTGTGTTTTATATTCAAAAGGTTGGATGCTTAGTGATTCCCCAGTAATATATGCTGTACCTGAAGGGCCTATTAAAACCATCTGCACTGTGAACCCTTGTTTATTTACAATGCAGCCCTTGGGGTATTTTTTTGAGCGACACACCACTGGACCGTACTCACCAGAGGACTTCTGGCACAGGCCCCCAAAGTGGCAACCTACCCTGTTTTGCACCACAGTGCGCCAAGCCCCTTCTATTACCAGGCACTCAGGGTCCATTATACGTGGCATCAGTGGGGACCAAGCCTGAGACTACAAAATGTCATTTCCACGGCACATCAACAGATCATTTCTCAACTGCTTCAGGCCTCATAAATTGGACTTATGGCTCAGTTGCCAGCATAAATAAGTCCCTTTGATAGCTAGCGGAAGAAGTTATGATACTCTTGGGTACACGTGAGGGACAGTGGCACTGTCATTTTATTTCTGCTACCCTGGCACCCTGGTGCCTCTGATCTTTCTGCAGATTCAGGGCACGCTCTCTTCATTACTGTTGGGCACAGGGGACTTGTTTTTTCTGCAAGATTAATGAGTGCCACGGAAATTCTAGAGCGCATCTCGATAATTAAGTCTTTGTTTATCAAAAAACAAGTTATATTAGGAGCAGGAAATTCGCAGTAATTATTCATAATCCTAACAATTCAAGTGTAGCTACCTCATTTGCCTGTGTAATTCTGCTTTTTAATTTCTTGCATACATTTGCATATTAATTTTGCCCGTTGGCTGCTGCATGGCTCTGACAGTTTTTTCCGCGTGATGTTTTTCACAGGGGTGAGACTCAGTTGGGTGGCATTTCGGCTGGGTGTAATGATAAATTATGAATCTTTCTACTTTGCTGCATAATGAAGTAACCCCTTCCAATCCATTTAATTTGGCGTAACAGTTAATGTTGCTGGATTGTTTTTTAGGGTCTTTTTTTAATAATCACTATTAGGTCTTTAAAAAAAAAAAAGTATGAGGTGAGGCTGCATGTGTAAGATGCTGTTTCACAACAGTGAGAGAGCTCAATAACTCACAAGTATCAAATGGGCTCTGCAGGGTTTTCCCTAGAACCCAATCTCCACACTGCTAATGTCTCAAAATCTATTTATGTTAGTGTTTTAACTGCTGAAATATATTGCTGTCACAGAACAGATATAGATATAGTGTACAGTTAAAACAACACAAGTTAGTTATTTCCCTCAATACATATTACTAATACAGTACACTAGCCTCTGACAATCTCCATGTAAAAAAATAAAACACAGACCACCAATGAGACCGCTCGGTCCCTTCAATTTGAATATCATAGTATCTCATGGTATCTCTATGAAGACTACTTACTAGTAACTAGTGGTTGCAATAAATTCACTGTATTTTAAGACTGCCCCCTGCTAACAGTTTTATGTTCAATCACTATCTGTTTTCTCTTTCTAAATCAGATAAATTACTGAGGTGTGAGACCCCAAGTGGCTCATCCAGATAAAAGCGCTGCTGCTGGGAGCACCAGATGAGTCACATGGTGCCAGTTCACATCCGGCCTGTGTAAAGAGGCCAAACTTTGCTGGGGACTCCAAAGTGGCCATCACATTGGCTCCTGTGGTGGGGGATGGGAAACTGGCAGGTATTACTTCTCCTCATCGTGCAACAGAGAACCTTACTGCCCAGACACCAAGCACATTCAGAGTGGATAAAAAGCAGGGCTGATCTCTGTTCTCCTGGATTGGTAGCCCGCCCACCTCTGCTCTGGACTGCTCGGCATGAAAGCGATTCTGGCTTTAAGCTTGTGAGATCGGAGGACACTCACACGCCCTCAGAACGTCTGTGCTGTGTGGGGAATCACTGCGGTGAGGAGAAAAAACAGAATTGCACATTCCAAATTGGGGGAAAATAAATAAAAATAATAATTGGTCACTCTAAATTAAAATAAAAACAAAAATGACACTATATTGAATAGTGAATGTTACAAAATGTTTTGATTGTACAGTATGTATGTATGAGTATCTAGATTTTAACACAGAAGTAGAACCATATATATATATATATATATAAGCATATCTGCAATTATCAAGACTCACTATGTCACAATGCCAAATGTAAAAATGCAACCTACAACCTTGGAATTCTGGGATACAGTGAATTGCCAATGAGGGGGTAAACAAGTTGAAATTAGAACTCTAAGCATTAACAAAAAGGATTTGATACAAGCTGGGTCATTTTGTTCAATTCATACTATAAGGTAGATACATTGATCAATACTAAGATAGGGCCTTAATCTGTAAAAGTTTAAATACATTTAAAATGTAAATTTGTAAATAAATGAGATTTTTTATTTTTATTTTTTTTTTAAATTTTTATTCTTAAACTAGAATTGCCTTCCGAAACCTTTAATGAAGAATACATATTTGCAATGAGATAAACTGACTCTAAAAAACTTAGGAATGATTTAATCCTGTGTTGAAATGAGCCCAGTATGACTATTTAAAAACAGTAAGTACACACAGACTCAAATATACTGTACATCTCCTCATACATACCTACTGCGATAGATACCAGTATAGTTTTATGTACTGATTGTTCCTAGTAAATATGCTGGTGTTTAAATATAAAGAGTGTACAGCAGATGTGCTTATGTGACTGCCCTCTACGCAGAGATGAAACTGACCTGCATTTGATTACTGCATATCCTATTCAGACGAAACAAACCCTAAAATCCCAGTTTACATAACCATCATTCTGAACAACATTGTAAGAGCAAGGCTGTTAAGGTTAAAGGGTCCCTTAGTGAAAAGAAAGAGACTAAAGGAAGTTGAAGCCCGTTCTTTTGTGTGTCGGCTCTTGATCATTTACATCAAGTTGACATTCGGAGAGTTTACTCTGGGGTCTGTAATTGTATTCTTTCGCCAGTTCTGCATTGCCAACCATGAAAATGGAATCTTATCATCCCTGACCAATTTTTAATGTACAAAATGAATTGGCAGAGGTTCAAAAATGGAGCTACAATTCAAATCAGGTGAATGATACTTTTTTTTTTTTTTTTTTTTATATAAATCCGCCATGCTAAGATTTTTTTTTTCCTACGACCACATTGCAATGGATTTCTCTTTGGGTGCTCGGAAGATTTATTATCAACATTAAGGTGCACTATTTAATTGAATTGATGACCTAAAACATGGACAAAAAACACTTTTTACAAAAGCAGAGATTGGTCGTGTGACTGAAATGACACCTTGCTTTCTGTCAGTTGTGGTTGAGTATTTCGTTTCATGGGGTTATGGGACAATATGACAGTCAAAATGACTGATAATATGAATATCCCCCCCCAAAAAATGGAAACCTTTTCATCCTGCTGTTGCATTGATGTAGTCAGGGCGCATCTATAATAATAATGTTTGATAATCTACGATTCATACTACTGTTAAAAAATCTTGACAGCTCTACAAAGCAACCAGCAAGGAAAGGCTCTGACAACGCTTTGTTACTAGTCCCTGAAGATTTCGGTTATTTCCAGTAGGGGGTCTATTTATTACTACATTTTAGGAGGGAAGTGCTAAACAAACAAATAACCCTAATTACCTGTATGTATACATTAGTAAATGCATAGGAATTGAATGTACAATAATGTACTGCTGCATTAAATATGTACTATATAGATTTGCTCCAATGTGCTTTGGAGAAGATGCAAACAAAGTTCAACATTTGGTGAAACCAGTGAAATGAAGGCTTGAGTGGTAACTTTATCTTTACCATTACCTAACCTAAGCTAAAACTAAATAACCTATTATTATTATTATTATTATTATTATTATTATTATTATTATTTATTATTATTATTAGCCTATAACCTAAAGGACTAATCTTTTCTCACTGTTTCCAATGAAAACATTGTGTAAAATCGTATTTTCAAAAAAGAAGTAAACAAAAGTAAACACCATATGCACTTAATTTCAGTTATGACTTTTGCAAAAATGTGCCTTAGGCAGAGGTCCTGTCCATGTGGTTATAACAGTATGTAATAAATGCCCTACTGTTTAAGCACACTTCTATTTAAGAATTTAAAGTACCAACAGACTATGATCTTATTTGTAAATGTCTTTTTTAACTTTGTAGTGTGGTTAGTGGGGAAAAGTTTCCACTGGAAACCAAATAGCACTAATACAAATGATTGGTGTGCTGAAGCTTGTGGAATCATTCACTTAAATCATATGATAACCATAATCTTTTGCACACTATCAGATAATGTAATTATTCTTTTTTTTTCCTCTTAACTGTATAATATTATTTATTAAACCATCCCTTACCTGCAAATAGGGCGAAATTGCAATTTTCAGATGAAGTGAAAAAATGAAGGTAAATACATAACATGCTAAAGGGGCAAAACTGAATCAGTATGTTTGAAACACTAACACTTGTAAAGTAAAAAGGCAAAAGTGGTACTTCCTGTTTACAAAATCCTTAAAACAGCATGTCAGCCTCCAGTCAGATTCCAAAATCTAGAGTAATATTATCCTCAAGTAAAACTTAAAAAATAATTCCATGCGTGCTTGCACAGACCAGTATACGATGGGCTACGAAATATCAAACTGCATAAGTATTGTTTACTCCATATTTTGTGGTTGTAATTGTATTATTGTAATTCTATATTTTCTTTTCATGAAGCACAGAGTTATCAACCTCTTCCAGCATTAGCTGTAGCTGTATCTGTGACTACTTAAAGCACTGTGATTTCAGGTTATTAAAACAACTCAAAATTCATCTTGAATGGCTTGTCGGGTCTGGATTCCTGCTTTTCCTTGACAGTGTATCAAAGCTTCAATAAATGGTTGTTTCTCCTATATTTTAGTAGACATTACTCTAAAAAAAAAAAAAAAAAAAAAAAAAAAAAAAAAACAATGGGAGTGAGACGAAAGCCATACATATGTTAAAATCACATCAGTAATAAAGATTAAGTAGAAGTTAATAGCATCCTCATTCATGCTTGCAGAGGTAATCTCTCTTTTTTAAATCAAAATTAGATTTGGAGGAATGAAACAAACAGGGGGCGAGACTTTGGCGTAATATTTTAATCAAATTGTCATGAATGAGTGGATACAATTAGAAATCCTGTCAGTCACTGATCCGAAGACCCTTTTGTTGCTCAGCTGTCTGGGGGGATGCAGTGGGGCATTATGACGGTGGGATTAAACTTGACCTTTCCCAGGGTCCACATAGGTGACCCCTTTGGTTCATCTCTGTCTGTAAGATGACCAGTGTTTTACATTTTGTGGGGTAGGGGGAGAAGTATAAAAGAAAAAAAGAAGAAAGTGCGCCTTACAGGCAGTGATGATGAGACTACTAGCAGATGTAATGTCAAACTGTAGTGAGGGACAAATCGGCTAACCTCATCAAATGATACAGCACAGTTGAGCTGCATGGGTTTGTTTGAACTGTTATAACTGTAATAAAAATTATTCTGAAAAGATGACATAAATACCAATATGGAATGGAAGGTGTGTTTTGTTGTTCCTCTGCTTTAAAAACTAAAAGACTGTGAAAATGAGTATTTATTAGACTAATTTAGGCCTGAGAGTCTTTGACAGTGTGCAGCTAAGTGTCATACACTGTGAACATCAGTGTGTCTACAAAGGGTGAGATAATCAATCTCTTCCCAGTCTAAATTAGGCAATGGGTGTTTTGCACAATTTAAAAGGTAGAAGCTTTTAAGTCTTTAAAAGCTAGGAAAGCTCAGTTTGTATTATATTAAAATACAGTATCATTAGACTTTTTTATGCAAGCTTTTCCCTTACAGTTTTTACTCACTGTCTATATATCTATATCCTTTAGCATATTGATCACATTTAAAATATAATATTTAGTTTGTACAATCTCAAGAAATGTTACGCTTACGCATGGAAGCAAAGGCACCTTCTACACCTTTTAGTATTTTGATATAACAGTTGTAGTTCATTTCTGAACAGCTTAATTCCAAGGGACATTATTGTTGGTCCTACTGACTGACGCCAGAGATTGAACAAACTCTGAAAACCAATTGGGGCCTGCCTTTCCACAGCCCTGCTTATTGTGAAGTTGAAGTTTTAGATGTTTTTCTAAAGGGTCACAGCCTCTTGAAGGTGAGCTCACCTCTCAAGGGTGGTGTGACAACAGTACTGAAGCATGTTCATTTATTTTAGCAAGTACACCTTTAAATCTAGAAACAGAAACATGTTATTTTTTGGATAATGTCTGTATTCTGTGACAAGATTGCCATTTTAAATAAAATGAATCATTTCTTATTTCCTTACAGTCAAATAGCAGCTGTCATGTTGGGCCACAAGTGAAGACAAGTGTTTCTAAGGATTTTTGATGTCAGATGACAGCATATGTTCACGTCACCAGCATGCACCCTCTTGTGGATGCACTGATACATTTATTTTAATGCTGTTTGTCATTTTAAATGTAATAATAATAATAATAATAATAATAATAATCAACAACCACACACACACACACACACACACACACACACAAAATATTACTACATATTATTATTACGCAAAATTTCTTTGTTCATAGATGTTGAGAAAATCCATAAAAGAACAAATGGTCATCCATGACATGATAAAAACTAAAGTTTGCAGAAAAACTAAGGTGTATGTGGTGGGGATATGAAGGAAAATGGTATTCACAATGCTGGCATTTAAAATGGTTGGTGTTTTTTCCACTTCTACAGGAATGTGGCTGCTCCATGAAATATAGCTGGTGGTATCTTAGGCCTGCGTGTGTTCTTCAGCAATATGCTCTCAGTCAATCAGATTTGCATAAGTAACCTCTCAGCAGGCCCGCTCCACTGCCCAGGTACAGAATTATTTGCATATAGAACTGTGAGAGGGGTCCCCAGAGTCACTTTAGACTCCAGTGACTGCTGAGTGAGCTTACAGTCCGGAGCAATGGAAATGAAATTTGAATTAAAATCCTTGCTGGTGTTGGTTTGTGCAAGGGGAGGTGGGCTCACACTGAAACACAAGCGACAAACAGATTGATAAATAAACCAAGAGGAGCTGATAGATAGATAGATAGATAGATAGATAGATAGATAGATAGATAGATAGATAGATAGATAGATAGATAGACAGATAGATAGATAGAGAGATAGATA
Source organism: Polyodon spathula (assembly GCF_017654505.1). Classification (NCBI taxonomy): domain Eukaryota; kingdom Metazoa; phylum Chordata; class Actinopteri; order Acipenseriformes; family Polyodontidae; genus Polyodon; species Polyodon spathula. The sequence continues at coordinate 6,434,035 of NC_054545.1, forward strand.
GATAACGTTATCTAGAAGTAAAACCTCTGATAGATTTGCTATATCTGTGCTTGTGTTTCCAATACCCTAAGGGTGTTTTAATTAATGTTGAAAATGTCCACATGTATATAATATATAACACATTTTAGACATCTGTGTTCTTATTATATTTTGTCCTGGGCTGTGTTTTTCATTCTTTACCTTTATAACATCTTAAAAAAAAAAAAAAAAACATCCTTAAAGGTACAGTACTGTATAGCTTAATGTTGGCCTGCCAGATCATGAATACATACACATTGCAGCTCATTAAAATACGTATTAGTTTTAGGACAGTCCTGCTAGTTTTGAATCAAAATGTTTGTCATATTAAAATGTTATGTATTGTTAGTGGAACGTATGTGCCAGTATGAAGTTGTACTATAACGGCTTGTCAAATAATATTACAGAGTAGTTCCTTAATTTACTGTCTTGCAGTGATGTTGGATAAATGTGTCTTTGTGTCAGCAAAAAATGTCAATAGTAGTTCTATTAAACACACTTCCACATAGAGCTCCGTCTTCAAGGAATTACCTCCAGTGAAGACTCCTATTTTATTAATTTTTGCAGCCATCAAAACATTTTATTCTTCATTTAGATATGCACAAACGAGCCAGTTACACATTGTAGCAGTGAAGTGACATTGCCAGCATTGCGAAGGGGCAGGGGCTGGGACCAGGCAACGTTTGAAATACAGTAATTCTTGGAATGCAGAACAGCCATAAAGAGCAAGGCTCTAATGTTTTAAAGTTGTAGTAACTAAGGTTTTAAAATCCATCCAACTGATCCACAACAGTGCTTCAGTGAACAACGACAGCTTTAAAGAGCTGCAGAGATCACACGTCATCTTGCATAATGAAACAACTTTAATTTATGACAATGATGAATCAAATTGAGTAGACTGGTCCTAATGAAGTAGTACTTTAGGGCCAAAAGTTGAGGCAGGATATTTTTTATGCAAGTTTTCATGTTGGATAGTTTTCTGCTGCTAAATAAAGCCTAATTTATGTGGTAAGAACAATAATGTTTTTTCTATAGTAACTTTACAATTTCTTTCCAGCTGTTGAATTCAGCTTAGTTCTACACCAGTGATCCCCAGTAGCACTGTTACTCCCTATAACGGATCACAATTTCACAACAAGCACAGGTTTAAAAATACAAACTTGAAATACATTACAAAGCAAACAAACAGTGGAAGGACTGCATTGTTGAGAAAAAAAGAGACATACTAGTTCAAAGAACCATTTCTATGTAAACATTACTGACAGTTGTTTTATCAGAAAAAATATTTAAAGTGTATTTTCTACGTCTAGTGGATGTGCTATGGTTACATACGGGTTTGGTCACACAACCATTGAGTATTAAAAAAAACTGGATTAAGAAATGTGTCTCCTTTCAGTGGAACCTGATTTCTAGGAGATAAAAAAAAATGCTCACAATTTATTTTAATATATGGAAACACACACTTTGTATCAGACAAAGGGAATACATAATTCTGGGCTACTTGTTTGACCTTGTTACAAGGGCTTTTGTAACTAAGGGCTATATTCTCAAGACAACTTTTTTTATTTTTATTTTTTTTTAAATTGAAATACATTCCTAGCTATTCTCTAAACAACAAACACTCACAAAAAAAAAGTTTTGACATAATGCACTTGCAGTGACCATAACAATACCTCTTTCTGTCTGTGTTTGCCTCTGATTTGGGCATTTGACTCATCTCCTTATGCCTTCATCCAACTTTATGTTGCATTTCTGCTTTGAAGTGCCCTGTTACGAAAGCAATACAAAATGTAAATCCCATTATTATTTAATGTCTGGCTTATTTAAAGCATTGTTTGCTCTGATTACACATTATCTACTATGTACGTTTATAAGTCTTGATGTTTTACCAAAATCCTAGTAAAATATACGTTCTAGTTATAATAACCATATTTCTGGTTGGTCAACTAAAATGTACCAAATATCCATGTTTGAAGTCATGTCATATGGAATACTGTGTTTAAAATACAATCAAACGAATAAACACCTCACAATGAAGCCGACTTGTCCTTTTTAAAACTGAGCACACGTGGGTGTGGTTTAAAGTTCTTCAGCTGAAAATTATTTTCTTCATTTACGGTAGTTCCTCTTGTGCGACCAAGTCTAAATCACATACCGGGACATTTGAAAGGAAACTTGCAATATAGAGAGCAAACTTTGTACAAAATGTATTTTAAATAGCGATATAAACCCTGGAAAAACTACACCTCTAAATAAGGTCTTCATTACTCAGGTATATAAAAAGCAAACATCAGGCTAGAATAATTTATCTTCCATTTGTGATACCCTCACAATACAGTTCTGTAATGGCTGTATGCTCCATTTGATAATCCAAGAGCTAGGTCCAGAGATAGATTTTCCAAACCCAAGCTTGAGGCTTAAGACTCGGAAGCATAAGGGCATTACTAATACAAAGGAATGTGTTTGGCCTCTGCACCAGGAGTGGGTTAATATAATAGCTTACCCTCCCAGCCCTTGCGTTGTTTTTGATTGATACTTTTCAATTACAGCCTCCCATTCACCAAACATTCAAAATGCTATTTTTTGTCTTCGATAACTTCAAACATTTAGGGGTACAAGAGCTCCAAACCCTGTTTAGCTGTTGCAGTAAATTGGTTCCATGTACAACATAATGGCGCTGACAGCCTTTTGCTAGGGAAATCAGTTCTGCAAAAAGACATGCCAACGATAAGACACCCAGCTTTGAAATTCTATTTCTTGGAATCAGAATTAAATCTGGACTTATATTTCTTTGCAGGCAAGCACTCTGTAGTTTTCTGTCCGTAGTATTTGATCACAGACTGACAACTCATACTTACATGAGATTCTATTTTTCCAAATTGGACTTATAGTCTTTCGTGGTTTTCGCCAGTTTTATTAGTTATTACAATTTCTAATAACTTATTGTTTTGCTTGATATGAAATGACGAGTACAGATTCTTCATTTGTTTCAAAGTCACACAAAGACTTCTTGTTTATTTTGGTGTCATATACACAAAGCAATAAACTCAGGTTATACAAAACAGTGTTTCTTACCAGTAAAATAAAACAGATTGAAATTTCCATTCCCAATTAAGAGTGAGGAAACCCCAGCGTGAGAGAAAGTTAAACCGCAAATTAATATTATGTGTACTATTCTCATAGTTAGAAGAGAGCAATCAATGATCAAACCAAAAACAATAGTTTATTAATGGCTTATAGAAATTAGATTTTAATAATCAAGCTCTGTTTAGTCAAGATGAATATATAATTGTACTACTACATTCAATAAAACAGCGCAGCCTATGTACAGCTTGAACCTCACATGTATTGCATTTTAATGATATTCCCAGCTTATGGCTACACATTGCATGTAATATTTAAATACTGGAAGGTCAAACAGGCTTTTAGTTTTGCAGAAAAGTAGACATCATTTCTAGTGTCATGAGCAGGCAAATAAACTACACATTTAAAAGGCACTTATTTTCTATACACCGTACACTTTGTAGTAATTTCCAAATTCCATTAATTACCGCTTCTAATTAAACAGCCTCAGCTGTGTCTGCACACAGCTGTTGCTTTATGACAACTTTTGATGCACGAAACAGCCCACTTGGGTGCATAAGTCCCAACATTGAATTGACTTTAAGCAGACTGTTTTATTTGTTTGTTGTGTGTTTAGTCCAAAGCACACTCAAAGGTTCAATTATTTTGTTTAGTTTTAAAAATCATCATTTTTACAGCTTGTTAACTGTTAACATAGTTTGAAATACACATTTTAAATGGAAGTTGAAATGCAGAATTTTTGTTTATGTTCCTCACTTACGAATATTAGGCCTTCCTAAAGATCTTAGGCAGGTGTTCAAAGCCTTTTTCATGGGGAGAGCCAACATGGTGTTAGGGATCATCATATTTATATTAAAAATGATATAATTACTAATATTTTCGAAATTATTGGATAAGACTTAATACACTTGTGTTTTTTGATCAAAATTAGATGTGTGTTTACATTTTTGAAGATATTCATTAAAATTATCATGAACAGTATTTCAGAATCTTTGTAATAGATGTATAGATGGCAACTGGAATGACTATCTTTAGTGTAGCAGATTAGCATTTTGGGGGTATCAGATTGAATAGAAGCAGTAAATTAATTTGTGCTTATTAATGCATATTATATTACATTGAATGTATTTAACATAGCGCACAGTGTCACTCAGTCATTAAAGGCTGTTATATTTTTCTCTAGCAAATGCCCCAAAAGCAGTTTGTTAGAAGCTTCTCTGGATCGAACCGTTGGCCGAAATGTTGATAAGAGCAAACGTTTCTTCATCCCTGCTGTAATTTGGCTCATGGTGTATCTCAAGCAACAAAAATATGGCTAAACAGAATAAACAAAAAAGTTCCTTACGGAAGTGAAACCTTCATTTATTATTTTGTCCACTATCCTGCATTTTGCTCAACACGGGTCAAACCATGTAGACCCACATCCTGAGGAGGGTCGCAGGGACCCAGGTTAACCCAGGCACGACCCAGGTACAGGGTTTCACACTACGCGGGATTGTAACCCGGGTGGCCAAAATCCAAGTCCAGACCCAGGCAGAAGTGTCATTGTGAAAGGGGCTTAAAATTCTTCATCAAATAACATTATATAAGCTAACTATAAAACAAAGGCATCACGTTTATGTCCAGTATTAATACCATATATCTAGTGCATAATACAGGTCAATTATATAATATATATAGATATATATATCTATATATATATATATATCTATATTATATATAAGATATATATATATATCTAATACATATATATATATATATATATATATATATATATATATATATATATATACAAAGCAGAATTTGGATGAATAAATCTGTATGATGAAACAAAGGGACAAACAAACAAACAATGTATTATTATGTAGATTTTATCGTGCACGCCAAAACACTGTGTTATTTTATAATGAATACCCTCAGGCTTAGTTGTTTTAGAGAAAATCTAAGTTTCACTTGGGGTTCAAGGAAGCTCTAAAATAAAAACTAATGTTAACAACCTTAATGCACAATACTACACTTATGTTTGTAAGTATGTATGTACGTGTATGTATATATATATATATATATATATATATATATATATATATATATATATATATATATATATATATATATACGCTGTATATCATTTTTATACATTCCAAGCATGTTTTCCACAAGGGTTTCTCAGTTCACACTGACATTGTGAGTGTCAGCTCCAGATCACTTTAATCAGAGAGTGGATATGCATGATAAAACGGATAAGGGACTTTAATCAAAAAAATTCGCTGGTCTGGAAACGTGACACACTCCGACAAGCACGCTTCATCCCACTGTACTCATGTCACTGCCAAGAGTTGCTTTCATGAATATGCATTGAATAAGGTACCACATTAAAACAGTGCTTTGTTTGTTCAGCTGGTGACTAGAAATACCCAAACAGAGACTTTTACTAAGTTTTTCATGCAGACTTGGGGAGGGGGGGGGGGGGGGGGGGGAGCCAATTCATCAAATTAAAAAGTGAACTGCTGTTAAAGCAACTAGTGGAGCATTTGTCAGTCCACAAATAATATTTCCTAAGCAATGCTTTCTGGGACACTTTCCAATTTTGAGCAGTAAACATGATTAAAATGTCTGAGTTGTTTAAATGCTTTCTTTAAATGGTTGTAGTACTCTATAGACAGCCCACTTTATTCCAGAAGTCTGGTTATTGCTTTTCCTGGAATTTTGTATGTCATAGTTTAATTAAAATGAATCTAAAGAGTAATTGTCACATGTAACCTTATCAAAAAATGTTGTTTTTTAAATCTCTCTTTAAAAAGCAATTCTAATTTGCTTTCTTTATATTGTGACCTTGTACTTCCATTTTGTTTATCAGCTAAGATTGCTTTTTTTTACTAAAACAATGGCTTACAATTGTCCTGTGTAATTGTATTAGAAATTGATTTTTCAATGGCAGTATGCACATAATGTATAGACTGAAGTTTAGAACTTTGTACTTGCAACAAAATGTATCAGATTGCATTTCAAGTGTATGGTTTACATTATTTGCATGTTAATATTTTACAGCATTAATCTGTTTAGTTTTTTTATGCCACTATCATTTCATGCACCAATTTATCTTTATTCTTCTTTTTTATGCAAACCCTGTCGTCCCCTGGGACACCTTTGAAAACAAGCTCCTTTATATATATATATATATATATATATATATATATATATATATATATATATATATATATATAACAGTATATATAAACGGCTTCGAAAAATAGCAACCTGAATGGGACTTACAGCAATCACATGACTGATATATATATATATATGTGTGTGTGTGTGTGTGCTGTGTATATATATATATATATATATGATATATATGGCTACACATTGCATGTATGGTATAGAATATTTATATATATATATATATATATATATATATATATATATATATATATATATATATATATATAGCGTATACCATGGCTTGCATACTAATGAGCTGCTTCACACTTAATAAATCACTACGCACCACTACATTCTCAATTCCATGACAAACTGCCATTTTATTTCTTATTAGTTACAAAACCACTGCCAAAAATGAGTAACATTCCACCTATTTCCTTTAATATATTTGGAGATGAAAATCCACATAACTGGTGCAACACCAACTTTCTGAGTGAAGACAGCAGTCCATCTGAAAAAAAATAAAAATAAAATAAGTGCACCAGCACCAGCAAAGAGTGTCTACTCTTAACAGTTGCTGATGTACTTATTAATTTAACAGTAGATCGCTGTTACTGTACTTAGACTGACTTAAAGAAAAAAAAAGATATGGACATTCTTTGTAAGGAAATAAGTCCAAAAAGTCTCAACAACATTAAAGGAGATTTTATGCCAGTGCAAGAAGTTCAGCTGGTGACCAGTATTCAGTCTACAGTTTTATAATGCTAAGAGCTGGACTAAATAGATAGTTTAACAGTGGAAGTGTTAACATCTTTCCTGTCGCTCATGAAAACCTTTAGAAAAACAGGTAGACAAGACCAGACACCACACAATGTCATAAACTCACCTGAAGATCCGGCTTCAGCATCCATCACAGCTGCTCTCCTGCCTTCCTCAGTGTTATCTGAAACTCCACCCAGACCATCAACATCATTAGCTTCTGCTCAGTCCTCTACTTTCAAGATGCCACTTTCGATACATAAATTCACAATAAACAGAGATGTGCAATTTATTTTTAATAAGTTAACAATACATTTAATTAAATTAAATGTGGGACTATATTACACTGCAGATGTATACACAATATATGTTTCTGGTTTTGTCTTAATTTGAAGTGCGTTTTATTTAATTATTTTAATTCCCCCAAATGACAGGTAGCCATGTTATAAGCGGTATAAACTACTTTGGGGCATGTGGTTCCAAAGATATATACCTCTTCTGGGGTGGTTAAATTATCACCACCTCAAGCATGGTATATATCATGGGAACCGCACGGCCCGTTGTGGTGTATACCTTACATATATATGTCAAAAGAGCCAACATTTCCATATGTTTACATACCTTTGTCAAGGGAAAGTGTCTGAAAACAAACAATGGAGGTACTTATAGGTTTTGGATGTCATGGCAACTGCATTCATTTATTGCTATTTAAATCTCTGGAGAGGTGTATAGTGGGAAACTATGGCCCCCAAGGGACTAACTATAGTTACCAACAGGGGACTATAATGCCCGAAGCAGCTGGAGGTAACTATAGTTCTTGCCGAGGGGTCTTTTGTTTCCCACTATGAGCAGAGATCTGCAGTCCATATGTTTTATGAATCAGTCAAGAAAGTAATGTTTTGAAGTCCATAGTGCATAGTTCTTAAAGTTTTTTTGGCTTAGAACTGTCCATCTGACTTTCTCACTGCTGCATAGAATTCTCAGAGGAGTCCGTGAGTTTGACAACATCAAATATATTGATGTCGTCGAGTTGGATTTGTTTGAATTTTAGGACGTCACAAAATCACTGTCCAGGAGGTCCAGATGTGGGTTAGCGTAATAATTTCATTCTTCACTACCCCATACTCTTCATCACAGACTCATCATAATTAGAATATTTCCACCAGAAATAGCAGGCTAATAGGGACATTGTCCAATTCAATTCTAAGCTACATGTAAACTGGTTTATAATGATAAATAACAAGTTAAGCTAAGTTATGCAAGACAAAATGACATGGTAAACGTGTGGCAAATTCTCACTTTACCTGTAAATGTCACCATTGGCAGAGTGCCATAACTGTATACCAGCCACATGATGCGAGAAGCACATCAGACTTACCGCTAAATACATGAGTATGGAGTAGAAACGTATCAGGATTTTTAATTCTCTATAGAATGCCTTACATGTTGCCCAATTAACTTAAGCTGTTTGACAGTGCAATGATTAGGGGCTGTGAAAAGTCTAGAGCACCACTATCATGCTTTTCATTATTATTTTAGGGTTTGATGTACCCCTTGTGGTCAAAATATGAGAGAATTCTTAAATAGTGTTTTATGACTGAACCTTAACCTGAATACATTAGTATTAATAATTGTTATGCTGTATAGTCAATAAAATCAAAAACATGCACTGTTACATTTTAATTCCAACCTAAAAAAAACTTTTAAAACCAGTCAAATTGGCATGCTGGTTACAAATCATCATGTTCATGTTTAACACTAATCTCTAAAAACTATTTGTGCCTGTGTTTTTTTTTTTCTTCATTCTCTCTTTCTATCATTCTCGCTCTTCACAGCGATTAAATATGCTAAGCAATTTTCAAGATTATTCCATTCCAAACCAAGCTGCGCTCACCTTTTATGCAGATCCAGTTATTGGATCAGCTTCCAGAACAAATCCCCAGAATTCTGCGGATCATCATTTGGAAAATAGGGACTTGTTAAACTAATGATTAAATTAAACCACCTCTTTAAGAATATTTGGATCTGGTCCATGAAGCAGAACAGTGTAATGATTTTTAAATCAAGGGCTTTGAATGTGAACGCTTTTCTTGTGTGGGTTAAGTTGGTGCTAGCGAGCACAAGAATGTTCTTTTATGGTAACCTCCCAAGGTGAAAATTATATTGAAAAACAAGATAAGGCTTGCGGAATGAACAGTTGGTCAGGTGCTATTTGACACATAGATGAAACAAGCAATTCCAATCACTCGCTGTTATAACTGTGGTCAGCTTTGTTATTCTCCAAGTGCAGCTTATGACACCAGCATTGATATAAACTTGAGATAGATTTGAACTGTTAATTTCCAGCTAAATTACAGGATGATCTAACGTTCCTGTCCTGAATGGAATCAGAACTGTGGTGTCCTCAAAGACAGTACCCACACCATACCATAGTTTGTAATCAACCTAAACCAGTAAGATTTTGAATATTTTAGTAGGCACAGAAATGTGGATCTCTGGCTAATGGCACCATTCTCCTTCTAAATTGAAGAAAGGCCCTTTGGAATAAATAATTTATCAAATTAAGAATTGAACAATTCAATATTGGACACTTAAACAAAACAAAACAAACAAAAAAAAAATTTAAATCCTAATTTTATATTGAAAAGATACTCAGATTTGTAGAAACAAGATAATCGTAAGACTCTTTTTTTTTTTTTGCTGCTTTCAAAACCGGAAACCAGAATTATCAGGGGGGTGCTCAGATTTTGCTCTGTACTTCATGCGGTTAAAACCGTTGGGCCACTCTTCTTTATTTGAGATGAAGTGGCACAGGAAGATCATTCAAATAGATTCAATCAAGTGTAACTCACCACCTTTATTTTCTATTGATTTAGGCAAGTTCTTATCGATCTGGCAAGAATATTACATTTCAATTATTCTCTGAATGGTAAGGCATTTTCAGGATGTTTTTCTGTGCAAAGCAGTTGAGATATTTATGTTGTTAATGGCAGGTCAATTATAGCACACAAACAAAACAAACCAGTAAATGTCAAGGATAAATAATGCTCTTCTATACTGTACATGCTGACATGGATACATAGCATACATAGCAAATACCATTGTACAGTATGGTATGGGATTTAGTGATACATAAGATAGAAATACACTGAGCCTTAATATGATATTCTTTGTGGCTCTTAAAATATTGGTAAACTCCAAAATTTGATTAGAAAAAAAGTGATGTAAGGTACATTGGAAAAACTGTACTTAAAATGATTAAATACAAGGAACTTAAATCCATAGAGATATAAGAAAACATAAAAAAAAAAAAAACTCAAGTGAAGACTTAATTTAGATCCTTATTATGCAAATCTTGTTGTAATTCTTTTAAAATTAATAATGGAATACGTCTTGTATATAGCTAAATGCATGTATAATGTGAACAATCCCATATATTACCATGTTCATTTATGAATTACATTAACATACATAAACAATTGAAAAAAAAAACAGGGCACATAAATACCTTTCTTTAAAATAACATCATAATGATTTTGTAAACACTAAGTGGTATATGATAGCATCATTTAAAAGTCCCTAATGTATCCATCAATCTTATTTATATGAAATTGAACTGATTTGTACTTATTTATTACTACCTTTTTTCATGGTTAAGAACTGGAAGAAGTTGCACACTGCTAACCAGTTATTATTCACGATTGGGACTTTAATTAGCGCCTCAAGGTTTGCCAAGCACTCTGTAAAAAAAGACACCTTTAATTTAATATGAGGTTCAATTAGGATTCACCGAGGCATCAGTGTCAAAATTATTATTTTTTTTTTTAAATGTCCTGGTTAACTTGAAGTTATAAGGTCATCCTAAAATCAGTTTATGGCAGAAGAAAAATAAGAAACAGTTTAGTGTATTGAGAAAGAGAAGCAACAGACTGATGGGTCATTTACAGTTGCTGGAGGGTCATGCCTTTGGAAGTAAAAACTTGTTGGGTATATTATCTTTACATTTGCTTCCAGTAACTGTATACCCACAGTGTCTCACCACAACCTGTATTCATTACTATAGCACCAGGCTGTAAAGGATTCTCATTTCAGGGCACACTCTTGAATCTGCCAAATTAGTATACAATAGCTTGCAGTGAATAATTAGGGTTAGTTTACAGGAACCCACAACCTAATTTACTTTAATGCCACTGTTACATGAAGAGCTAGCAATAACACCAATTCATTCAAATAAAGTTCCCCAAATAATGTCCTTTTATATATAGCAAATACATATGTTGTATTCTCTTGACTGTTTTTTGTTTTGACCTTGTTAGAAAAGACAAAAGAAATCACCCACATTATATCCAAATAGCTTTTTAGGTAAACCATATTTGATTTAATTCCACATGTACAAAACCAGTTAGATTTCCCATTTTTAGTACTTCTAGCAACATCAATGAAGAGTAATTCTTTATGACTTCACTCCTTGCATACATATCACACGGCAGTTTTTGATATCGTTTTAGATTCTGCTAACATTTTTATCGCTAGGAATTCTTAAATGGGCTTGAATTGAATTGAATTAAATTGTGTGTAAAAAATATTTCTACACTGGTTTTCAGTAGGGACAAGTACCAGGACAGATTTGAGAACCAGGGTCTGGCTTTGAGTGTTATATTGAACGTGAAGGAAAAGGATACTGTAGCGGAGGGTATTTCCTGCCATTTCAGCCTGTGCTTCACCATGGCGGTCAGATCCGATGCAGACAAGATTACATTTCATTTAAAAGCCTCTTGACTTTGAAAATGATATGTGTGTGTGGGAGGGGGGTATTCACAGAGGCCAGTGTAAGGTCAGAGTTAAGGAACACAATGTCACTGGCTAGTTAGAAAACAGAGTGTTCTGCACGGAACCTTGATTTGATTTTAATCATGTCAACAGTTTGTTTAAATGCACTTAAACCCTTAAGTTTACAGTACATTCATTTTTTGATGACATAACTTTAGGTCAACACACGGAACTTAACAAAATGTCATGGACCCTCACAAAGTCTGGCAACACAATTACATTTATATTCTCTAAGCTGGCATGTATTATTTATTTATTTATTTATTTGCTTAATATTTATGTTGAGGCTTGCTTTTCTCTGCATGTAGCCAATTTTGCTGTTTATTAATATATCAATATTACAACTGCTGGTCGCAAAACTAGGTTTGAAGCTTATAATTTTTGGGATTGACTGACCTGTCGTAAGTTGTGTTGGAAACAGTGGTTTGGGCTGTACGAACAGGAATGACGTGATCAATACATCATCTTCACAAAAAAAACAAAAAAACAATTCTATTGTATTCATCATTTTATTACTTTACCTTTATTATATATTTTTTTTGTCATAACCAGTATTTGGATACCAAATATTCCATTTTGCAATTGTTTATAAATCGGTGGGGATATTAAACTTCTTTAATTAGCTTTTGTATTTCTATCCCAGGAGTAAATAGCCAGATGAAACGCGGGATTCCAAAGAATACGTGGGCCCATAACTGTAATTTAGCAAGGGCACATTCAAAGAAGTTCCCTCAAAAATGAATTGTAAGGATTTAAGCCGTCTTATTGGCTTTGTAGATTAATAGAACCTAATGAAATTTATTAAAGTTTGAAATACTGCAATGAAAAATGAAATAAGATATTAGCTCACCAACTGTCTTTTTAAATAGTAAGTTATTTGCACCCCTTGGGCTCTCTTTGAATCCCAGTAATGGTGATGCAAGCCTATTACATCCAATAGATGTAAAAAAAAACAATAAGCTTACTGTATGAATTTATAGTGTGCAGTATGACAGCATTATCTTGTTGTTTTCATTATAAATGTATCACATTTGTTTTTGTTTTTCTTCTGTGTTTTGTGCCTGCATCAAAAATATAATGCAGTGGTGGCTCTTGTATACAGTATCGTAATATTATTGTGATCCTTTTCTATGTCTAACCTTAATCATGCTAAAAATAAGACCCAAGAAAAAAAAAAGAAGCTTAATTTGCAAAAGCTGCAAAGAAAGTATAAGGGTTACTGCATCTTCAAAGGCTATTGTGTGCTGGGATTAACAGATTAATTGACTAATGGCTATCAGCTGTATACAGCTCTATCTGAGAGACAAATCAGTATGGTAATTAATTTGCTGGATTTGTCCAGCTGCAGAGCTTGTAGCTGAAGTGTTTTTCCAGAGGCTTCTAGTTTGACAATACTACTAGAAAACACATTCTCAAGCAGTTTTATTTAGGGCTTATTCATAGTATATTTCATTTTTAATTTTTTTTTTTTTTTATCAGTGTCCCTTTTGTCCAGGGCTCTGCATTGCACCATGGATTAGTTTAGATTAATGTTGATCCCTACACTAATACTGTATGTGACCAAACCTGTTAGCCTATAGTGTTGTTGAGTACCCAGTTGTGAAGGATAAGGGAAGAAGGAATTTAAAGAAAGACTTTTCAATTGTACACTGACCAACTGTTGGCACCTAATTTGAAATATTAATTTTATTGGCATCCAACTCATCTAATTGGATCTTCAAGGCTCTTTGGTGTGTTTACATTTAAATACATACCATGATTTTCCTCTTAGGGAAACAGAAATGTATTTTTTCATGGATGTGTTCATGAACCAATAAATTATGCTTTGTTCTTTAAAATTGAAGTCTGTTTAAATATTTGACTATTCCCCTGTTTAAATCAGCAAACACTGCATGTCTGAACAGTTGGAGGAAGCCATTCTGTGTTTGCCAAAAGAAGACACGAAGGGAGGGAGCAAAAAGGTGTCAAGTATTTAGTGCCATATAAACCCTCTTTGAGAAATAACATGGTAAAATGCAGTTTTGCTGCATTTTTATTCTGCAAATTAAACAGTGCCAAACATAAATGAATTATATTTATATATATGTTTACTTAATTCACTTGTCTTTTTTGAGATTGATGGTCAAAGAAATGTGCAACAGTACCACTTATTTTTGGTGTATTTGCTGGGTGTTTTTACTCTACTCTATTATTTTGTTTTTATATTTGCACATGCAGTGAATAAGACTTACCACCCCATTGTAACAAAGTGATGGTACAGTACATGCATTTATTTAGCTAAAGACAGTAAACAATCCAGATTAATTAACGGGTAAAAAATACTTTTAATATAGGATCAATCTTCCTATGTAGCTTAAGGTTGCTAGTCATCATTAATGTTTTAATATTTATTTATTTATGCTATACATTCTATTCTTCATAGCTACTGGTTTACTTACATAGAGACAACAATATCATTGTTTTGATATTCAGCCAAAATTAGACCTTGACGATGTTTAAGCCAGGCAATTGAAATCAGCTGTGCATGTCTGAACGCTTAGAAAAAAACATTCATTGCTCATGCCAAGAAAAGGAGGCCTTACACTTTCAGATCATGTTCACGTATAAATTTACTTTAACAATGGTACATGCACATAGAAATTATATGTAAAGACCTAAATTGAATTAAAAAAACTAAAAGTGATCCCCCCCCCCCCCCTTAATAGAGCTGTCACAATAATGTCTAAACTCGCAGTACATCAGATACTGTACACCAGACCACCAACTTGTCATCAACATTTTCTTGGTGTGGTATTTGATTTCTTACACCTACACTTTTTTACACAGCAAATGTGATTTTTCTTACATTCACTTGGGACGGATTATCAGGGGTAAAGGTTCATGGTTACACTCTGGTGTAACCTTTAACCTTAGACATGATCATACAACCTCTATTAAGATCATTGGGGTGTGTTTTAAAAAGTCTAGGCTGTGAGGAATGAAATAGAAAAGTATATACTGTAAACCTAAGCAACAAGAAGAATACATTGGTTGAGATAATTACGATATTTCATATCCAAAACAAGTTGCTCTATAATCATCTTTTAGATTGCTTCATATTGGTAATGATTACCTTACACTTGAGAATGCTAAGTTGACACATTTTGCAAACCAGTTGTTACTAGCTAAAAATAAGTCAAATCAATGTGACTGCCAGTACATGTCCCGATAAGCCTTTATTTACAATAGTCATGAATGATGTTTTAATGGATGGAGCAGTGCCTGGGTTGCTAATATTTCTTTTAGCCACATGGAGAGGATGTTGGCTGGTCAGCTAAATTTTATTAATGCATGATGCTTATGAGGACTTTAATAATTTGATGACTGATATTGAATTTAAATTTATATTCAGATGCATCACTCAATACATGCACCTTAGTGTCACACAGTTTGGTTTTTTTTGTTTTGTTTAATTACACCTAAAGCTAGCTGGTACTCACATACCCCCCCCCCCCCCCCCCCCCCCCCCATGAAGTACCCAGAATGAAAGATGGAAATTGCCAGCAGAACAAATGCAGTGCTGTTAATATTTACTGTATAAAGTAAAAACCGCATTCCCAGGATCAGGCATTCAACACCAGCATGTTACAGTCCCACCCTTACCAGCCAGTGTTGTGATTAGGTAGTATACATCCACTGATGTGGAAAGATATGAAATAGGAGAGAAAAAAATCAATACCAAATAACAATCATAAACATGCTAATAACATTTAGTTCTTTGAATTTACATACAGAAACATTGCTTTTTATGTCTTTATTTTTGTATTCAAAGTTTAAAGACTGGATATAAGGACCAAAGAGAGAATCCATGATCAGATCCTCTTGGCCCTGCTGAGAGAGTCCTTTAAAATACATCTTTGAAAAATGAGATATGAATGAAAATGAAAACCTTAAATAACAGCACTTTGCAGTTCCTTTACTCGTTGAACATGTGGTACTGTACCACATTGCTTTGACAGATCAAAAGAAAACAGTGGCTGATACATTACCCTTGTCAAAATTGTCATAACAGGGTTGTCCAACTCAAAACTCAATAACATTTCTGGTGCTAGCGCCCTGATTTATGTTATACTCCAGTGCACCACAAAATGTATTGATGACATATAGAATAGTATATATTAATACTATACAGTAGCTGATTGACCGGCACCAACTAAATACATTAAATGCCTTTATGTGCACTGGGAAAAAAATAAAAATAATAATTTGCAGGTAATATAAACTTATGGATAAAGGATCTGTCCCTGTGGGCTCCCCCAAACCAGGAGACCTTGTTCACCTATAATGAGAAAAAAACAGCTCCCCCATCTGAAGTTTAGCATGGCAGTTATCAAAACTAACTTCTCTTGTTTGTATTATCAGGCAATGAAAAGTGCTTTGATACTGCAGCACAGAGTTTTTCATGTGAGGTTTGTCATCCCTCACCTTAACAGGCCGGTGAAAAGAAGATTTTGCTGGTTTCCATGCCTTGTTAGATATATCACCCCTTTAATTAATCGTGTTTTTACGAAGACGTCTGAACTGTGTCATTTCCATTATTGGAAAACCAAACGCGATTAATGAATAATTTTCATTTTTGATCCATCATATCATGCTAGTTGATCTCCTCTTTCCACACTGCTGAGTGATAGCATAGTTTTTCTGCCCCTCGATCAAATTTAATTTGGCCTCCTATTATATAACAGTACTGCGACTAAAGTGTCAATTTTTGTCAGGCAATTAGAAGCTAAAACCTGTGAAGTTAAGTTTGATAGGCATTGTAATTGGATTGTTTCAGCAACAGCTCGGAACTCCCCCCCCCCCTTTGGTTTCTCATAGCAGTTCTCTACATAGAAAACTTTAGAACAAACACGAGAAGGGAGAGATGAGTGAACTGGGTTTTTGGTTTGCTTGGATATGCAAAATTTTGGGCAATATTGAATCAGGTTTGCATTGAACTGCACAGTGCCCACTGCATTTATGTTGTGCATGATAAATGCACTTATTAAATTTGACCCTTGCAGTTTCTTCTTTTAGAAATACAGTAAGATGCCCACATTGCCTATACCATCTGCCTTTTGTTAAGTTCTTTTCTATTTTTCTATGCGTGTCCTGATTTATAGTGTTGCAGTATATTAACAGAGTTGATATATACATATACTCACTTCAGTACTTTGATAATAATAGGGGAGTATTGCAAATGTCAAAATCTTACAAACATGGTATTACTCAAGCTTCTTTACTGTTCTCTCATACAAAAAAATAATATATTTAAAAACTGTATTGTGGGGAACATTATAAAATTGGTTTTAGATGGTTTTTTTGGATTTATGAACAACAAATGCACTTTTTCAGTTCTCCAAGTGGTTTGTGACCAAGATGTATTCACAGTGCTTAATTAAAAATCCAATAGAATATTTTGCTCTCAAAGCAGGGTTTGATTAAAGGATGTGGAGGCCCTATGCTAACTCATATTTTGGATGCCCTATGAATATTATGGCGAGTGGTGTTTTTGGCATATTGCTTAATCAGGCCCAGCGCTGGG
This sequence comes from Polyodon spathula, assembly GCF_017654505.1. Classification (NCBI taxonomy): domain Eukaryota; kingdom Metazoa; phylum Chordata; class Actinopteri; order Acipenseriformes; family Polyodontidae; genus Polyodon; species Polyodon spathula. The sequence goes on from NC_054545.1 coordinate 6,451,451, forward strand.
GACAGACAGTGTGAGAGGAGCGAGACAATTGTATATGGAGCAGAGCTGGGTAGTTGCTAGAGTGGAGCTCAAAGTAAACATTTCCAGCCCGCTCTTTCACAGCACTGAGAACTGAGAAGAACTGAGCACGGTTTTATTTTTCTTAAATACGTGTTCGGCCATGGAGTTAAAAAAAAAAAAAGGTGGTGACAAATACAGATGCAGTCACGTTATAGTATTTTCTATCATGCCTGTGCTTTCCAACCAATATTTTTTCTAGTTTCTAACCAAAATTAGGCACTTTTATGTTATGCATTTTTAAAAAAAAAAAAAAGCTTTTATATTCAATGTGATTGCAGAAAGTCCAAAAACTAATATATATTAGTTATATATATTATTGTATATTAATATATATGTATTCTGATTGGTCCAAATCAAAATGCGTACATTTAAATATTTGAAATGCATGCTAAATAACAATTTGTTGACCCAGATGACCTTCCATGCATTTATTAGACTGGACATAGAGGGCCAAAATACAATGGCCGCAGTGGGAGGTTATCCTAAAATTCCACTGTGCAGACTCACCAGCGTTCAGCCTCAGCATAGCCTCTTGTACACTACACGTTTGGCTATGTACCCAGGTATTCTGTTTGTCCTTTTGATTGCTTCCCAACAATGTCTGGTTACTGACAGCAATGATTCTATTACAACACCAAGGTCTTTCTCTTAGTGGGCATGTTCTAGTTCTATACCGCCCATTTGGTATTTCAACCCTATATTATCGTGACCAGAGTGCAACACTTTATATTTGTTGTCATTACATTTCATTTGCCACATACAATCTTGAAAAACAGAAAAAAGAAAACATTGATTTAATGTCAAAACATGATTGTTAAGATAAAAAGTGAATATTAATAGAATTGTTTATATGACAATGTACTGTATTATCAATTAAAAGAAAAAATCAGAACACCTTTGTAGTTAGACTACTGAATGTAATTAGAGACACGCATTTTTCTAAGATATGTAATTTTATATATATATATGTGTGTGTGTGTGTGTGTGTGTATATAATTTCAATTGTGGGATTTACTATACAAAATATAATAAAATCACATGTGTAGCACATATGGTGTTGCTGTGGAAGAGAGAGTTGTAGGTACTTCATAATACTGTTATGGGTGAAAGCTGACAAACGCTTTGAGCAATGCTTCTGCTGCTGGAAATCCAGGTGTCTTTGTAAAAAACTGTAAAGGTTAAAAAGGTGCGTCTTGGATGTAATTAAGTACAGTTTTTGGCACAAACATGAAATTAGTTTTAAGCAGGAGTCCTGGCTGCAAACCTGCTTGGGGTATTACAATTATATTTTTGGTTAAATGAATATATCCTAAATTGATGTTTAAATAGAAATACAGTGGTGTATTCCTGCTATAATTTAGGTGAATATAGTAATGGAGCCCTGTGGCATTAAATGTTACCCCTTACAACTTAACTGCCATAAAACAATATTTAGTAGATGTGAGCTAATACTTGCCTCTAGATTAATTTAATTTCAGATTTTTTTAGAGGCAGGATCTTCCCAAAAAAAAAAAAAAATTGCCTTATTGAGAAAAAAACCCAAAACAAAACACTGTTTTTGTTAGTTACTGTTTTAGGGGAAGTAATGTATGGCTCTTGTCAACCAGTCGCCTCCAGCAGTTTCATAGGAATGGCAAAGAGTTCACAAAGGCACACCTAAGAGTTAAATAGATGGGACTATAAATGCTTTTTTCCAACTTTCATTTAAAATAGTATTCAGAGCTGTCTATTGTTTTTTTATTTCCTTATTTATAAAGGTTCTTAAAAAAATTACAAAACAGATAAACCTCCTCTATACACGTCAGGAGGTTATTTTGGCTATGAGTTGGAGATAAAATCCACATTTAATACTTGAATAAGAGACAATCATTCGATTTCACTTTGACATTTTAAAACACTCCCTGCTTTGCTATCACTTCCTTGTTCTCATCTGTGTCTGACTCTGTCAGTCTTGAAGTGTGTGTCTGTGTGTGCAAGTGTTTTTGTGCCAGTGGAGGGCAGGATTACATTTCAAAAGTTAACAAACTGAAAGTTAATTAAAATGCTAAAGGCATTTAATTTTCCCATTGATGTTTTTGGTGAGATTCTGCCATTTTTAAGAAGCCATTTCTGAAATGCGCAATAATTTCAGTAAGTGACTGACACAAATACACACCAAAGGGGGCAACAGTAGTGGAATCCTTTCTATCGCTAAGATTTAAACTCTAGCTTTGTTTCATATTCTCTACCTAGTAGAGGTGCCTTTAATTATAGTACATATTTAGGACCTTTCAAAAGGGAATACAAAAGTCTGGATACAGTATAAACAGATAATTCAGGTCCCCACTATTGTAAGTACAACTTTTATTGATCTGCCTAATTATTTTATATATATTTTATATATGACAGGATAGTGACAGGACAGTGCAAATTGTTGCAGCTTAATTATTATTCATAAAATCCTAATTAAAATGGGGCATATATCCCAGAGGTGATTTTATAGTGGAGGTCAATGTAAATCCACTACATGCCTATTATCAGCTTATCAGCAAAAATCATGCTTGATCATGCTTTTTGATGACATTGTTGTAAGTATTCCTTATTCATGATTAAATAAACACATACTGTTAGCAATGCCATTGTCTAATTGTAAAGTAAGTCTTGTTTTGTTTACATAAACTGCATCAATGACACCACTGTAAACCACATGTGTTCTTTGGCACCTCAGCATGTCACAGCAACTAATAACCAAGCCCACCCGCAACAACGGGACGGCACCGGGCGTGTCGAGGCTGGGTCTCACCCTCAACGATGCCAAGAGCCAATTAATCCTGGTACAGTAAAGTACAGTCTTCTTGGGACTCCGGCTGGACTCCCTTACAATACGAGCCTACCTGTCAGACGACAGAGTGGCCGCCATTCAGAAGTGTCTATCCCTCTTCCATCATGGATCGATAGTGCCCCTGGTGTTGTGTCAAAAATTTGATGGCTGTGGCTACGTCCACCCTACAGCTGGGGTTACTCCGTATGCGCCCACTTCAAGCGTGGCTCAATGCCTTAGGGCTACATGCCAAACACGACAGACACCGTCGGCTGACCGTGTCTCATTTGGGAATCTCTATTGGGAAGCCCTGTACTGGTGGAGGCAAACCTCCCACATGTGCGAAGATGTGAGGATGGGGGTGTTCCACAGCTATCAGGTGGTGATGACAGATGAATCCAACTCAGATTGGGGTACAGCCTGCGCAGGCAGAGGAGTCTGAATTGAAAGGGAACTAAGATTTGACTTACTTGCTCTGTGGTCCTTGGTTGTTCCTGCTGGGGGCAGGGTGAGCAGCACTGAATCCAAAGTACCTGTGGAGAAAGGGGAAGAATAAAGTTAAAAACTGCTAAGATAGAGTTGGTCTTTTTGAGTAGTAATAATATGTGACATATATACCTTACTTAAAGTATATCAGTCTTACAATAAATTAGACAGATATGTTCATGTTTGTTTTTGTTTGTAGTGCATCATTGTAGTAGTTGGCTACTAATAAATGGAAACCCTATGAACTTCAAAAAAATACATATTATCATTTGTGTTTAACCCCTTACTGGTGAGTTTAGAGTTTCGCCAGGCTTGTCTGTTCTTTTGGGACTGCCCTTAGCTTGTTGCCTGCAGTGTGAATAATCCAAATTGTATTGCTATTTCCAGCAAGAACCAACCGTGACAGATCTTTGCACCATGGGAGTTGTAGTTTTATTAAACATCTCATGGATGCCTCTGTTGAGTCTTACTCAATTTACAATATTCCTCCAGCTAGTATTTCCCATATACTGTACACTGATAAATGTAGTACACTGATAAATGTATGTCCCCTGTGGGTTTTTTGCCTTAAACTTAGCCAAAAAAACAAAAAAAAAAACAAAACAAAAAAAAACGTAAAGCTAATTGTGGCTGTGTGGCAAAGTGCCCGCCCCTGTGTGTATTTTGTGTTGTGTGTTAATGTTGGCGTATAGTCATTGGTACACGGGATATAAACGGGTCTGTGTAACACGAGTGTTTAAAATGTATATTTGTATTTAGGCACAAGGATTGCACAGCAGTTCACGTTCAAGTAAAACGTAATAATATGTGAGCACGGGGATTTGCACTTTATTAATTAGCGTGCTGTTGTACCGGGACTCCAATTGAATGATTGATATGAATCGAGTCACGGTACAGCTGCATAAAAGATAAATGTTTTCACCAACTCGGAGTTGGGTGTTCGGTGAATGGTGAATGGAGAATGGGATTGGAGACGGAGGTAATAAATAATAAAATAGTAACGCAAAGTTAAAATATCTGCTCACCATGTTTTGTGTAGTGTTAGTCCGTTTTGTTTGTCTCTTGTTTTGGCGAATTTGCTGTGTCCTGTGTTTTTGTGTTCGTTACAACCGTTTATTTTCTGGCTGTCTGTTCATTTATTAAAGGCTGACCGAGACCATTCGCTCAGCTCCACCAAACTCCACCTCTCTCTGTCGATTATTTCCTGTTTCTGGTCTGACGTCACCCACTGCAGCCGTCTTTCTGACAGGCTGGCATAAAGGTAACTGTTAAAAAGTTTCCTTGTTGATGTCTAGGAATGATGTCAGTTTGACAGTGAAAATAACATTGAAACATCTACTGAAGCACATATGCTGGGATCCAGCATGAACAAAGCACTCCAATGCCTAATACATATATAAGTAAGGCTGATGTACAACATAAAACAATAAAATATGTTCTGTAGCACTGGTGTACACTGCACTACTCTTACGCTAAATATCTTATTTGGAACGTAATATTTACCACAAGCATTCGTCTTGTAATTTAATTTAAACACAAACAATAAACCAATCGTATGATCATTTAACACTGGCAATTACAATGGAGGAAGCAGTAATTTAGAGGAAGAGAGGAAATAACAGGGCATTTGGGCTTTTTATTAAGTTTTAGATATCAATGCTAATTGTGGCCATGGTTTTATTTTTTTATTTATGTAATGTATAACCAACTGGATGAGTGTAAAGCAATAGTACCTGCGTCTCATGCTGCACACAGTACAGCATGCTCATCTCAACCTCTCTCAAAACCGGGTTTAATTACCTCAGTAATTACTCTGAATTTATGCTTGTCTTGGATCAATAGGTGTAGAGGCAATCTTACTTTCTTAGCTGGAGGGGAAGAAATTAATATTTCCTTTTTAAGCAATTAGTAAAACTTAGGACTTCTCATGCATGGTTTTATCTGTTAAAATCACATTATATAATTGCTTCATTAAAGTAGAAAATTAGTCTGTTTTTTTTTTTGGGGGGGGGGGGGGACGACCTCTTCAGTGGACCTGACAGAGACAGACAGATCAAAAGCTAATTCCTAATGAGAGAAAACAAATCACTGAAAGAACATTGTTATATTAATATAAGTAATATTATAGTTATTACAACCATTAAAATATGTTTTTAACCAGTGGCATATTATTGGAAATCATTTTTAAGCAATACATATTTTTCAGTTTGTACCCTCTTAAAGGGTAATCTGACTTTTTAACATGGAAGATTGATTAACTCTTCTTCAGCATTTGGTATTCCTTTAAGATCAATGCTTTGAACCGCTAATATGACATCACTCTCCATTATGAATATTCAAAATGAAATAAACTTGTCTGTAAAATAATGTTTTCATGTGGAGTCCTCAACTCATAGCTCAATGTTTTGTTCACTGATTTGTGTTTTGAAAAACATAGCAAACATATTTACTCAATTGATGCATCCTTTATTTTAAGACAATTGATATTTACTATTTACTGTATGGATATTTGTTTCATCCCATGTGGTTGCTGGTTAATATATGACATGGGTCTATGGAAAGGGTTTTCCCACAGTCTTTCAAACACCTTTAGGTTTGCTGCTGTAAGAAAAAATGAAAACTTGATAACAGAATATATAACCCCACAGTTCCACATAAGGCAAGCCATACAGGTTATCTAACAACCAGACAAACCAGCAACTTTATTGGGAAATGTGAAAGGTATCCTTCAAAATGTCAGACAGCTTTAATGTATTTATTTATTTGCTTAGTTAAGCCATGTGCGAGATGCACTAGTGGTAGACATGTTCCAGCATGTTGAGTGTCCATGCTAACGAAATTGAGGAGGGATAAAAATAGATTTTAAAAATGTGATTTCAAAAATTGCAAACAACCTATTAAAAGAGTTAAAAGGTTAGACCTTTACTGCTACCTGCTGAGCACATACAACATTACACTTCATTATCTATGTCTTGATCACCTATTGGACAATAAAGAAATTGCAGTGGCAACATATATCACAAATAGTAAGCTTTTTGGTTTTGGCACTTGTGTGATGATGATTTCACTTAAGTGTATTCTAGGTTCTAGACCAAACAGTATGACAGAGAATTATATATTTTTTTATGGATGCCACGTCTAAGGGTGTTATGTACTAGCCACTTACAAGACATGTGTATTAGACATTCCACTGGACACTAAACAAATGCACACTTAGTTCTAGCCACCTGCTGGATATTACTTTCAATATATACTTAACACAAAAATTAGAAAAAAAAAAACTTGTGCCACGTTTAATATATTACCAAAGCCACTTATGTATTCTATGGGGATAGCTGAAGATATCATCTTGCTTTATGCCATCTTTAGGGAACTATTTTGTTAAAAGAATAAAAGTGTTCACTGTGTGACAATGTTTCCCTCATTTTAAGGGACTGCTTAATTGGGACACCACACTTTGCTTGCCTGGCAGGAAGCTGAGTGCTTTTCTTTTCATCCTTTATGTCTCGCAGCATTGTGATGTATACCTTCAGCTGTGGCTGTGTAGGCTGCCCTGTATTTTCTATTTTCTTTCCTGCCAGGCCTCGATTACCTGCTCGCAGGCTGCCTCGAGTGCTCACACTGTGGCTCATGCTGTGGGTGCAGAGGTGTGCCCACCTGTGCTGGCTCCAAGACCTACAGGGGCTCATATGCCGGATGTCAGGAAACTGCCATATCCCCTGCTGGCCTACATACAGTGGGTAAGGTGCAGAGAGAACATACCACATTGCAAAGCTGCTTTACCAACATCCGTAAAGTTCAAATATTGCATGCTGTTTAAATAAGTGCTGATAAGCATATTGTTGAAATGGGTTGGGTTGTTTTGGTTAAGATCAGTTAGGGATTCTTCTTGAGCTCCCATTTGTGTTTGTTTGTAGATTGGAACTTCATGAAAGATGCTCCTGCTTGTTTCTTTCATTTTGGAACATCCAGGTTAGAACATCAGCTGTGCAAAAGTAAACTAGAAATTCGGCAACACAGGAAAGATTTTTAAACTTCCTAGGTGATGTTTTTTGTTGTTTTTAATTGACATGTGTACTTACTACAGTGACGGAATAAAGTACTGTACTTTTAGTGAATACAAGGAATTCAGCCCGAGATTTAAAGGTATTGAAATTCTACTCACTTGTCAGAGATATTCAAATGATTCAAATTAATTTGCAAAAATTGCATAAACACTAAATTAATAAGGAAACATTATGATATAATTTAATAACTTAGAGATCAATAAACTGTGTGTTATGTTATGTTAGAACAAGTTTTTTTTATTATTTATGCCACATTACTAAATGTTATAGTCTTAAATATCTCCACTACTGTAGTTAGTAACTTCTTATTTCTGTATGAAAAATTGCATATTTACCAGTAACAATTCAAATTCATGTTTATATTCATGTAAAAATCTATTGTTTCTTAAATGGTAACTGGCCTATACACATGGACATATAATGCATTGCTGTTCTAGTTCTAAAAACTTAGAAAGAGATTAGTCCAACAGCACAATATTTCAAGATAATCTTTCAGTGTTCTAAATACATCAAACATCTGTGCATTTTTGTTGTATTAGATATTGTTTTATATGCCATATTTTAAGCAAAACAACAACATGATACAATAACAAATAAAACACACATTTCTGTTTTAATCTGTCTGCAAAATTCAAACTGTATTGATATTATGTCACTGTATAATATAACTGTGGCAAGGTGAAAGCCCTACCTGTGCACAGGTTTGGGGAGAATTGGGTGGCAAGGGAGGGGGTTAAATTGCTCCCTGTAAAAACACGTGGGAATAAGAATTGTGCGTAGGGGAGTTTATGTAGCCATGTTCATGACTGAAAGCGGCAGTTCGGTCTACAACCGTGGTATTTTGTAAATATACGTTTAGAGCACACATACCTTCATCTCAATTCTCACCACCAATTCCAAATCACCCTTTTTATACACCTATGGCTGGAGTCTAATTAATCATTTATTCAATTCACAGCTCCAGCCACATTCCCACGTGTTTTTGCAGGGAGGAATTTAACCCCCTCCCTGCCACTCAATATTGCCCGCACACCTGTGCAGCGACAGGGCTTTCACCCTACCACACTGCCACAGTAAGGGTACATGTGCTTACAGTTTTATCAGAAATGTGCAGCCTTATTTTGAATTTAACAACTTTTTTACAAAGGGGTATGGTTCAATCTTCTTGCAAACGGTTTTGTTTGTTTGTTTGCATGTAGATGACAGCCTTTTCTTTTTTGCAAGGAAGTGTTTTCTGCTTCACAGTTGAGAAAACAGATTTCTCCTGAAACACAACTATTAACCTGAATAAATACCAATGTATTGCTTTTTTATTGTTCAGTTATTAGTGTAACAACGAAACATATACAGAATGCATGAAAGTATCTACACATTTTTTTTAGTTTTTTTTTTTTTTTTTTTTAGCTATAATTCTTTTTCTACTCACTTGCCACACCATTAAAAACAAGAATACTCTTGTACCCTATATGAATTATGTAGGTTGACTTCATTACAAAAATATTAGACATCTGTATACCTTATTTTCTCTTGACTGATCTTGTGACAAAAGGTCATAGAAATGACTGTTTATTTGCTTTTCTGCTTTTGTGATAGTTTAATTATATATTTAATTCAGTTTCTATGCTTCCAAAAAACGATACCCACTTGCTGTACTGTTTGGATTTGAAGTCTGGTCATCCTTTCTAATGGATTTTCATTATGATTTAGTACTACTATTTAAACAATGTCAAAAACATTTTGCCTAGTGAAAAATGATCATATCATGATCCCAGACAATGAAATTCTTTTTTTTTTTTTTGTTGTTTCACTTCAAAATGTCCATGCCCTTTGGCCAATTAGGAACATGCACTTCCTTGCATAAAATGTAGTATTATATAGCTTTATGAAATGAATTGAGGTGTTACAGAAAGAAAATTGCTTACACTGTTCTCCTTTATGAACATTACACCTTAAATTAAATAAATTATCACCCTATGTGAAATGTACTATTTAAGGTGCAATTAAAATTGTAACAAAGACATATTCAGTAGCTACAGGAATTCAGCACATCAAAATGCTGGAAGTGCTGTTACAAATACATTTTCACTTTATATGTCAGTTCCCATAGTGTATCCAAATCAGAGGGTATTTTACAGGTGCTTAAACCAAGCCAGCGAATGACCTAAATAAAAAGTACAGCTTCACTACATTCAAAACCGTTTCTGTGAGATTTGGTTCAATCCTGCTTTTTTATAATAACAAGCCCATTAACATGGTTACATTCTTGAAACAAGTTTATGGGAGTATTTTTGACTTGAGTGCCCTCATTTAAGTTATTAATTATTATGGCACAAACAGATTTTAAAAGTACAGCTTTATTTAGCATCCTACTTAGATCTGGTGCTTCTCACACACTGCGCCTCCAGCAGAGAGCATGCTTTGTTTTCCAATGATTGTTTTCCGACGGTTTGACTACATATTATTCTCCTAGATGTTTTAAATAATTTATTGTATATTTGCCTTAAAATAATTTACATGTCTGTGAAAAGTGCTTCCTTTGCAATCCGTTTCTAAATAACAGTAACATTCCAGTAGTAGAAATCTGTGTTATCAACAAGACCATTTACCCTCAAATGCATAGAATTACAGTACTGTACTACATTTTAAAAATACAACTGCTATTTATTCATTTTGTGTAGTTTGAACCAGTGATTATGTAGTCTGTAACAGACAACCCCAAAAGACAAAGCAATAAGGTATGCTTTACAGTAAGTAATGGAATAGTCTTAAAAGTTTATGGTTATTTTGTTACTTAGCTTTTCCTCTTTCCATTACGCAAGAGGTTGCATTCTAGGTTTGATTACAGCATTAACCAGTGAGGTTTGGAAACCAAAATAGGTTTGTCGGTGAGTGCAGAGCATTGTCTATCTTAATCTGTGACTGCAATATATTATTCCTAATTAACGTAAAGCCTACATGTATTTCAGTCCCTTTATATATTAATGTCAAGCATTTGATAATTCAGGTACTGTAAGTGATTTGCTGTTTATTAAATGTATTAAACATATCATTCTCATTAGAATGCAACAATTAAATGTTATGATTTAATAGATTATATGTACTGTAGATAGAGCATCTGAGTATTAGTCTAACTTTAATTAAGCAGCATTTTATAATGAGAATTATACAACAGTACATTTTATTTTCTTCACATGTTGCTGGTGTTAAATGGTTGATTCTTTAATACTTTACTAAATGTATATTTTAATTTGCTGTTTTTAGTTGCGCTGCTGAGCTGCCCTGTTAAGTATGTCTGTCAATGATTTCCATGAATAATTTACAGAGGTTTAAAAGCATCAACATGGTATAAATCACAAAATACTTTTAATTAAAAATGCAAATGATTTCAAAATACGGATCAATTTACGGATTATAATTATAAATTATTTTACACTATTTGTGACTGATTAATTTTTACTTCAAAAAAAAAAAAAAATATCTGACATGGTCTTTTTGAATATCTGAGTACATGATATTTCATCAGTAGTATATACAAATAAAAAAAAATAGGAATTCAAATATTTTCCTAATTATTTCTATTAATGGAAAATGAATATATAATTGGTTTTAGGAAACAACAAGACAATGATAGTGTAATGTGAATTAATCCACTTTTGCAATGTACCGTTTGAAAAAGCATTCATTAACTACAAGACTTTGTTTTTGTTAAAAAAAAAAAAAAATTTAATACATTTTTGGTAACACATTGGTTTAACAGTATATGCACCATGTAGTATACTGTACATTATCAAAACAAGCTATATTTAGAACATCTGTCACTGGTTCTACAAGATATTGAAGCTCAGAACATAAAGTTGCAGGGAAGAGGTTAACCACGTTGCAGACATGCACACATTTAGATTAGTTACAGTGTAGATTCTTACCTGTCAGAATTTTTGTATCATGTTTGAATTATTTGCAACAGCTGGATGAACTTCATATACAGTATGTACAAAAGTACAGTAGAATGTAATATTTGTCTATATATGATTAGGAGGCACAGTTCAAATATATATTTATTTAAGACATGTTTAAAAGCAGATTTAATAATTGCAATCCAGAAGAATAAAAAAGTTAACTGTTATTTTGTACAATTTTGGTTAAGCACTGCCAACAATACATATTATTTGTCTATAAACTGTTCATAAGATATAATAGATAACTATTAATATGCAAACTATTTTAAGATCAGATGATTTGTGTTATAAAAAAAAACCCACAAAGCTTTTTTTCCTTTTTTTTTTATTTTTTAATGCTTGTTAATCAAAGTTGCCATCATAGATTGTTTTTTTTTTTTGTTGTTTGTTGTTTTTTTTTTTTTTTTGCAACAATAATTTGCCATGATTTTGCAGCTTGTATACATTTGTGGAATCCACAAAAGTTTAATTTTACTGTACTAACCAACTCACAGGGGAACTATAAAAATGCATTGCTAATTGGTAATTGCAAATGTTTTTTTTTTTTTTTTTTTCTTCTCAAAAACATTACTTGGGCAGTAAAATGAAGTTGTTTGTCTGTTTGAGGTAATGAAAAAAAATGTCTTCATTATGAAGTATCATCAGAGCTCTAATAAATGAATCAGCCACTTGTGTTGAAAATTAACCTTCCCCACTCCCAATGAAATGTGAGAAAATATTTCACTTAGCCTTTAGATAACAGGTTTGGCTACACTATTAGAGCGATGCTAGATTTTTTGATCTGTTTTTTGGTTGACAACTGAAGCATCTGCATCATGTTTTGCAGAAAACAACATTTATCTGGAAATAGGTTTCTGAGTGTGTTTAATTGAAAAAAAAAAAACTCCCATAATCTGCCACACTGCATTATTCATCTTCAAGTGAATTATCTTCTCCGGATGATGTTAAAAGAAGATTTAGTTTGCATACAAACCTGTTTATAAAATGCACAAGAAATAAATTAAGACATGTAAAAAAAAAAAAAAAAAAAAAAAAACTATCCCATAACAAAAACATATAAAACATAATATATGAAAGACAATATAAAAAATATAAATTAAAAAGTTGTAATCTGAAACGCAATCTTAAAAAAAATAAGAAGTATAATAATTTGCTTTCCTCTTTCTTCTTTGCTATCACTGTCTCTATGATGCTGTACTGGGAAAGATTAAGATCAGTTTCTGCATGCCTTGTTATCTTGACAATCAAACCTCCACACTTCACACTGTACTGACAGCAGCTTCATGGCATCAAAACACATTAAATAATAACTCATCTTACCTCTCATTTGCTTTTTTCTCCAACTTGTTAATTTTCATTTGGCTTTTTACATTTTTGAATAGATTGGAAACTAAATATTTTAATGGAAAAACCCTAGGTAAAACTAATTAATGCAGTTACAGTAATTGAGTTTAAACTAATGCATTTCTGTGTGTTTTTCTTAACACAATTACTGTGTCAGTGGTACATTTTAACTATACGTCTCATGGATCTGTAATATGACTTACCATAAATCTTCTTTGCATGTTCCTGAGTTTGTAAACAGGTGATACAGCTGGTAAGAGATATCAAGGTGTCAAAGTTTTGGAAAGCCATGGTGCATATTCCATGTATGTGATTCTGGTCAGAGGGTAGTGTTAAGAAAACATATTGTACTCCTATATATCCACAACAAATAACATTTAGACAACATGTGATACAAAATAGGTGTGTTGCTTTGAGGTTACTCATCATATCTCAATCAAACCTTTTTTAAATGGGGAGGCATGCGTTTAGTTTAATGACTTTTAGATATATCTGCCCGTCACATATCCACTCTAAACTTTTATCAATCATGATCAACCTCTTCAGCAACGTTGGTTTATTGTTGAGCAAAAGATTAGTTCAGATATTGTAGATCTGCTGTTTTTGTACACTGTGTTGTATGTGCTCCATGCGTTGACATTGCTGGTAGGGTCATGTGAGCTGCTTGGTGTAAATATGTAAATAAATCCTGTTCGTCTGTGGGGTGTATCAACTTCAACCTCCATCTCGATCTCCTGCCTGTCACTCAGCAGCAAATGCACACACCCACATGGCAGACGGCTACCCTGTCACAAGCATTAATACCCTGTATCTTTCTAAACAAGGGATTTAGAGGAGCTCCCTAATAAAAGCTAAATCTCAAAACAATAATTCTGTGAATATAGTAATTGTTACAGCTGTGTATAATGATATTTAAAACATGATTCATTCATCTGACTTTTTACATAACCTCCCTTACTCTGGTCCCAACAAAGTCGGATATGTGGTGGATTACTGTATTTGTACTATGCAAAATGGTACTGTATTTCATAAAGTTGTAAGAAGTGGTTATCAAAAGCGGATTGATATATGTGATGTTCCTATGATGTAAAGTACTTTTTTTTATCTACAATAGTAACATTTTCTTTCATTTGAAAACTGAAATACAGTTGTTTAACTGTATTTTTATTTTATATTTACAGATACTGTAAACACACATACTGTACATACAATCAAATGTTTTCCTTCACTGTCGCTGACCCAGCTCAAATAACAAAAAAGCCAGTTTCATTTTTTGACCAACTATGTGACTCTGAAATGTTACAAGCCATTGTCGGAGACAGCAGAGCACCGAATGCTTCACAAAGCTGCTTACTCCAATCCTCAGAAACAAACAAAGACAATAGCACCAGGGGCTTCTATCGACACATGACTTTATTGCGCTCACACATTGGGTGCTTTTAAGAAGTCTGCTCCTTGGCCCTTCATCGGAGATTGGCTCCCTGTGGAGTAAATGTGGAAAGTTATCTTTACCAGTTTTTAACCTCTGTGAATTTACAAAGTAAGGCTACTGATAACTACTGCAGAAATAGTACTTCTACCCTATTGTTATCTGTTAGATATTATGTGATCAATGCTGAAGTGCTGATTTTTGCCACACTTTAAATATAACCCTATTGATTTGTTACTAGTTTGACAGTGGGGAATTCCCTCTGATAATATATTCCTCGATTAATTGTATTAGACACTATTACTCATGGGCCTGTTTTGTATTAAGAAATCATCAGTGATACATGCTTACCATGGTGATACACATAACATTTACCACCATTAATCACGAGCTGATACTTTGTCGCACTGCTGATCGCTGGTGATAAGAACCTAATGTCATCAGCCACAACATCAATGGAAAATATTACTGTCAGTATGCCAATATATGCAAATGATCTTCATTACACACGCTTGTTAGGCAAATGGCTGTATATGAAGCCAGTGACAAAAAAAATGATTTTCAAAAGTTGTCTTTTACATAAAATCTTATATTTTAATAATACAACAGCTACTACTACTAATACTACTACTAATAATAATAATAATAATAAAAATAATAAAATAAAAAAAAAAAAACAAACAAACAAAAAAAAAAAACATGGAGAGTATATATCAGAACATAAGAAAGCCCATCTTGCTCGTTTGGTTGTTAGTAGCTTATTGATCCCAGAATCTCATCAAGCAGCTTCTTGAAGGATCCCGGGGTGTCAGCTTCAACAACACTATTGGGGAGTTGGTTCCAGACCCTCATATCTCATTTAAGTGTGAATTGACATTGCAGCCAGTTTATTCACCAGCTCTCATTTATCACGTAATGAAGATATTCTTCATTGGCAACATGACTGATCACCACATATTTTATCACCTTCACCTGAAATAATATATGGTGACATATACAACAGTGTTAATCCCTTTTTTAAATATCATGTCATCTCAGTGAGTTCACTATCTCCCTTATTTACATATTGTATAATGCTTATATTTTCAACTAGTAATACAGTATAGGGTTTCTGTTGTGTTGTTTGGGTGTCTTCCATGTTTAATTTAACTATCATTGTATTTAGCTGAAGTGCTTTCATGATTAAAATATATTGTTTTGGGTAGTTTACTGCCATACCTTGTGAGACAATAAACACTGTCTGAAGCTAAGGATTTGCCAATATGCCTTATTTTCTCTTATCTTTACTGCATAATCTATGAATCTTGTAATATCTGTGTTATATATGCTGCAGCAAAATGGCCTGGCTGGATAGGTTAATTGGTAATGTATACTTCAGAACAATTTTTTTTTTTTTTGTTTTTTTTTTTTTTATTTTTTTTTTTATTTTTTTTTTTTTTTTTGTTTTTTTTGTTGTTTTTTTCTATGCTTTCGTCTTTATTTTCAAAAAGCCTTGTTATTCTCATTGGATTGAGCTGTCACTTTGTGTGGCTATTTTAAAGAACACACATGAACATATACAGTGCACAAATTAATATACATACATATATACAATCCTATATATTAATATATATACAACGCGATATTATATATATATATATATTATATATATATGCTGTATCATATTATGTCTTATAGAGATTAGAGAGAGAGAGAGAGAGAGAGAGAGAGAGAGATAGCTAGATATAGATATATATGTACTGTACGGTACATCCATTCATCACATCCTGTAACCTAAGCTGCTAATTGCTAGAAAACAGACTGTGCCTACACCTCACTTATATCCAAGAGCTTTGTTTGCGCATTGGCCTTAATTTATAATTTCACGACTGCTCACATCACAGAATGCCCACAAAGTGTCAACATATTTCACCCTAATTGGCTGTCCATGCTCAAAGGAATATCTTGTTTATATTGTATGGGCATTAAGACTCACTGCCACCCTACTTGTGAACAGGTTCTCAGAATCATTGTTTGTCTAGAACAGTGCTGAGACACCTTGTCAGAATAGTCTATGTAAAATTCAGCTCAGTGCCTGTCTCACAGCCAGACTGTTGATTTTAAACTGATGTACTACTCTCCCAACAGCTATTGACTTTTGGGACAAGTTTCCCATAGTAAAAGCAGAGCAAAGTGTAATAACACATGGTAAAGCATGGGTAAGCATCGTAGACCTGTGAGGTATGGTAAAGTATATTAATACATATGTCAAACAAGGGTAAACTATGGTAAATACAGAGTATAACCCTGGAAAAAGCATGGGAATACAGCAAAAACATCCCTTTCTCAACTCTAAAATGACTGGATTTTTTTTTACATGTTGTGTTGTTACTTCTTGTGAGTTTACCAAATGACTCATGTATTGTTTTTTTTTTAATTTATTATTATTTTATTTTATAATTTAAAAAAAAAAAAAATTATTTAGTCATTGCCAATTATTTTTTAAATTTTCTCCCAATTTGATATGTCCAATTATTTTTTAAGGCTCAGCTCACCGCTACCACCCCCGCACTGACTCGGGAGCGTCAAATACGAACACACGCTGTCCTCCGAAGCGTGTGCAGTCAGCCGACAATGTTTTTTCACACTGCGGACTCGCCATGAGGCCACCCAGGAGCTACAGTTTGGGAGGACAACATAGCACTGGGCAGATTACAGGAATCCCTCAGGAGCCTGGCCAGACTACAGGGGAGCTGGTACGCGGTGAGCCTCAGGAAGTTAAACAAAGAATACTAAAATGATGCTTTCCATACACCTGTCAAGCTAAGTAAAACATGGAGGTCATTGCCACACTGTTAAAATAAATTAAATACATATCGGGACAACATAGAAACAATGGTCCAAAAAAGATCAAATGTCATATTGTTATGAAGTTTAATACAGACTTAGTTTCCAAGACTTAGCTTTAAAAGAAATCCAAAATACAGTAGTCCATGCCCTCCACCTTATGCAAGGAACAGTGCAGATGTTCTAATGTTGTTTGTGTAAGGTAACAGCTACATTCTGATACTGGAATATTTGATTCTAGTTTAATTTCTTGTTTGCTGCCAGAGGTTTTCAAAGATGAAACATGGCCTTGAAAACTTTATACAATTGCAAGTAGAAGATCCACGCCTACTTGATCATATAGTATTTATGATAAGGTAAAGTGCATACAAGGCTAAATTACGTGATACTATAGCCCACACACACACACAGGAATTCCATCAACTGGTTAATCTTATTGTATCTTACAGTATGCCTAACTGTGTAAATACCGATGATGAAACCCAGCTGTGTGAGGATTGTATTATAGCTGACAGTGTTGTTAACTAGTTTGTTGACTAGAACACCTATCTGTATATTAATCTGCTTATACTAGCACAGGACCTTCAACACTGAACACAATGTTTAAACTTGTGCAAAAGCCAGGCAATTATTTTGCATTGCGGCCTGTGTAAGCTTAACAGCAATGTAAATTACTCAACACGCACAAATAATAAGCTGCAATCATGACAATGAGGGTTGCAATGAGTGTTGCCTGTGCATCGGGCTATTTAGCAGCCGCACTTACAGCCCAGAGGTGTGGTGAGTTAGGAGTACAGAAAGCAGTAGGTGCTGTATGAGATTTGTGGAGCACAAAAATCAAACCAAACAAAAAAAAATGTCAGAGGAAGGACAGCAAAGTCCTCTTGGTGCATGGAAAAGAAAAGAAAAGATTTCTGAGGAGGCATTGATAGTCCCTATGACTGAGGTCACAAGGACGCATGACATTGAGTTATTTGGAAAAGCCTCAGCCAACATCAGTTATGCTACCAATGAGGCCATATGGCCATCTATAGTGGAGAAAGTCAATGCTGTCACTGATACTAGGAGGACAGTCAATCAGGTGATGAAAAGGTGAATTCAGCTATTAGGTCTAGGATGACCTGCGGAGTGAGACAATAACACTACCACCACATTCTCTGGCATAACAAACAAAGTTTACCCTGGGTTTGATTAAGCAGGATCTTCTCCGTATTGCCGTTGTCCTCTGAACGTGTTCCTGCCTGTCCTCAACAAGAGCCAAGCGTCGCTGATCAGGAAGTGTACTACAAATTGTATGGTTTTATGCAGCTGTAAATTACTTGCTTCTCGCTTCTCATTATAATGTTTGTGCCCGCTTAGTATTCCAGATCCCTGCCCAGTTCCATGCTCTGTTCTTCATTTGAATACATTTCAATATAATTTAAATGGATTAATGATTGCAAATTGCTAATTTGATAGCGGGTGCAGAACGGCAATGAAAACAATTGTGTATATACACCGCATTTTTAGTAGCTGTTAAAGTTCCACTTTACAGCTGCTAAACACGGTTTGCGCATGCAAAATGCAGATTTTGTCTGCAATATGGGTGTTTTGCAGCCGCAAGTCACTTTGCATGTATCCTTACATCATCCCCTAAATGTTTCCATTCATTAATCAAACTATATTGTTAAATCTCCTAGATTAATTAACAAGTACAATGTAAGCATACTGTATACTGAAACTCTTTTAATATACACTTTATTTGGTAGAATCCAAATGTGTATTGTATCTTCTGAAAATTGCTTGGAGGCACAGTACACTAAACTGATGCTTATCATTTTTTAAATGCTTGGATCCCCAGATTTTGGAATTGGTATAATCCAAACACATTTTTTGCCAGTGATTAGCAGGTACATCTACCAATTAATAGCAATCTTTTATGTAACACACTGGCCTCTATCTTGATTTCCATAACAGAGGAATCTTTTTTAACCTAAACCTACAGTTTATTGCCCTTGCATTTCCATTGCACTTAACATAATCAACCACTACATTCCCCCACAGTCATGCAAAAAACGTGAAATGCATTATATCTTTATATATCCAGGGAACATTATATCTAAACCATTTAAAACCCCAATTGAACCTATTTTTTCTGACAGTATAGCTTACAGTAGTTTTCCTATTTTAGGATAAAATTCACATATATTCTCTGAAATACCTTTATAATGACTTAGAATTGATGACTACAGTTGTTTTTTGCGATAGTAGATCCAAATGATTACATAACACACTGTTAACATTGTAGATATGTATGCATACATAAAAATGAATTAGTGAATAACTGAAAAGTTTTAACATTACTTATAGAAAGAAAACTCAAGGAGACTGTTAGGTACTGTTTTAGCTAATCTGGGAAAAAAAAACAGCTCAAAGAGAAGATGGATAGAAATTAAAGAAAAGCTTAGATCAGTGTGGCAGAGCAAAGCTCTGCCTTTTTTAAATTGGCAGGGATGGGG
Organism: Polyodon spathula; assembly: GCF_017654505.1. Lineage (NCBI taxonomy): Eukaryota > Metazoa > Chordata > Actinopteri > Acipenseriformes > Polyodontidae > Polyodon > Polyodon spathula. The sequence goes on from NC_054545.1 coordinate 6,470,917, forward strand.
TTAATTTCCCCTACCTGCCTGGGTTTATTATGTTCAGGTGGCTGGGGTTGATTAGGTTAATTAACGATCAATCAGCTCCCAGCCACCTGACATAAAAAGGAGGCCTCTGCTTCTCATTTGGGAGGAGGGAGCTGAGTTTGGAGTTTGGAGTTTGGAGTTTGGAGTTTGGAGTTTGGAGTTTGGAGTTTGGAGTTTTTGTGATTTTTGAATTCTACATCCAGTGAAGGCATTGCCCAGCCTGGAAACCTTTATTTTTGTTTTTTGTACTTTTTGTTTTTGTGTTTAAATCCCTTTATTGCCCTTGTGTGCTTTTTTTTGTGTTTATTTATAATAAAAGTATATTTTTTTGAACTGCAGACTGTCTCTGGGCCACTAGCCACTCACCAGCCTGCCACAATTAGACAATTAAAATGCACAGGTTCTGAAGTTCTTCAGAAAGTTTTGTCACTTTACATAGAGAACAAATGAGATACAGCTGTCTCGTTTAGGAGAATAACTCTCACAGACCTCTCAAAAATACCATGCTGCCTAAATTAATTGTGAAGTTTCAACAACACAAAATATTGCAGATATGGAGCTAGTCAAAAAAATAGTTTATAATAAATAAATTAATTAATAAATAATTTAAAAAATATTGATAAATGTTATGCTGGTTTAATAGATGACAGGACCTGGTAAAAGAAAAGGCTGGTCCTTTAACATTTCAATATTACTGCATTGGTACAAAGAGAAACATTTTGTAATTAAAATAAGTGAGTTTTAAAAAAAAAAAAATGATTAAGTTTTTCTCATTTATTTGGTGCTCTAAATGCATTGTTAATCATATAAAAATTAAGGAAATAAGAATAATTAAAAAAAAAAAAAAACTAAAAATGTTTGCACTTTCGGGAACGGCTAGTTCCATGCGACATTCTGCTTCAAAGAAAAAAGATAAATGATGATGCCATTAAAAGTGAACTAATTAAGGAAGGCTTCTTTTAAGAACTCATTAACTGCAACCTCATTTGCATAATGATGCATATTAATTAAGTTTTAATGAATCTGAATTTCCACCAAGCCATTTCTCTTTGGCTGTAGAACAAATTGAACAAATTATTTAAAAGTGTTCTTGAATCTACTTTTCACACCAAAGGGGAGTGAATGCAATCATTTGTAGAAAATCTCTTTTTTTTTTTTTTTTTTAAGCAGACCCATCTGTTAATTAATTTTTAAATGTAATAATTTACCCTTTGTTTTTAAAACCTAAAAGAATAGTTCACTTTCACAAAATTATGAGGTAGGGGATTCAATGGTAAATATTGGAGAACCTATAAAGTACAGCAGAAGTAAAAGCTCTGCTTTGGAAGAATTCCAGTTACAAAGTAAAAATGTGAAGATGTTGTATTATGTGATGGTCTTTTTAGGTTCCAGTCAGTGACACTGAAGCCTACAGCTATAACGTGAAGAGGCTAACTTACATGATGCTTGGCGAGGTCTTTTCATTGGCAGCACATTTACATGTAATACAATGTAATTTTTAATGGTAAATGCAAGGCTAATTGTATTGAAATTTGGATTTGTATTAGCATGTATTTATGTAACTATGGAATAATATATGAGCTGTGGGAAATTACAACAAATACATTGCACCTATGGGTTTTGTGACATTATTAACCACATCATAATAGGCCTACCAAGTACAGTGGCTTGCGAAAGTATTGACCCCCCCCCCCCCCCCTTGGCATTTTTCCTATTTTGTTGCCTTACAACCTGGAATTAAAATGGATTTTTATTTGGATTTTAGGTAATGGACATACACAAAATAGTCCAAATTGGTGAAGTGAAATGAAAAAAATAACTTGTTTAAAAAAATTCTAAAAAATAAATAATGGAAAAGTGGTGCGTGCATATGTATTCACCCCCTTTGCTATTAAGCCTCTAAATAAGATCTGGTGCAACCAATTACCTTCAGAAGTCACATATTTAGTTAAATAAAGTCCACCTGTGTGCAATCTAAATGTCACATGATCTGTCACATGATCTCAGTATATATACACCTGTTCTGAAAGGCCCCAGAGTCTGCAACACCACTAAGCAAGGGGCACCACCAAGCAAGCGGCACCATGAAGACCAAGGAGCTCACCAAACAGGTCAGGGACAAAGATGTGGAGAAGTACAGATCAGGGTTGGGTTATAAAAAAATATCCGAAACTTTGAACATCCCACGAAGCACCATTAAAGCCATTATTAAAAAATGGAAAGAATATGGCACCACAACAAACCTGGCAAAGAGGGCCGCCCACCAGAACTCACAGACCAGGCAAGGAGGGCATTAATCAGAGAGGCAACAAAGAGACCAAAGATAACCCTGAAGGAGCTGCAAAGCTCCACAGCAGAGATTGGAGTATCTGTCCATAGGACCACTTTAAGCCGTACACTCCACAGAGCTGGGCTTTACAGAAGAGTGGCCAGAAAAAAGCCATTGCTTAAAGAAACAAATAAGCAAACACGTTTGGTGTTTGCCAAATGGCATGTGGGAGACTCTCCAAACATATGGAAGAAGGTACTCTGGTCAGATGAGACTAAAATTTAGCTTTTTGGCCATCAAGGAAAACACTATGTCTGGCGCAAACCCAACACCTCTCATCACCCAGAGAACACCATCCCCACAGTGAAGCATGGTGGTGGCAGGATCATGCTGTGGGGATGTTTTTCATCGACAGAGACTGGGAAACTGGTCAGAATTGAAGGAATGATGGATGGCGCTAAATACAAGGAAATTCTTGAGGGAAACCTGTTTCAGTCTTCCAGAGATTTGATACTAGGATGGAGGTTCACCTTCCAGCAGGACAATGACCCTAAGCATACTGCTAAAGCAACACTTGAGTGGTTTAAGGGGACACATTTAAATGTCTTGGAATGGCCTAGTCAAAGCCCAGATCTCAATCTAATTGAGAATCTGTGGAATGACTTAAAGATTGCTGTACACCAGCGGAACCCATCCAACTTGAAGGAACTGGAGCAGTCTTGCCTTGAAGAATGGGCAAAAATCCCAGTGGCTAGAAGTGCCAAGCTTATAGATACATACCCCAAGAGACTGCAGCTGTAATTGCTGCAAAAGGTGGCTCTACAAAGTATTGACTTTGGGGGGGTGAATACTTATGCACGCTCAAGGTTTCTGTTTTTTTGTCTTATTTTTTGTTTGTTTCACAATAAAAATGTTTTGTATCTTCAAAGTGGTAGGCATGTTGTGTAAATCAAATGATACAAACCCCCCAAAAATCCATTTTAATTCCAGGTTGTAAGGCAACAAAATAGGAAAAATGCCAAGGGGGGGTCAATACTTTCGCAAGCCACTGTACTTGGTAGGCCTATTATGATGTGGTTAATAATGTCGAAAGAAAGTTCTAAACTTGTGTACAACGATAACGTTGTGACACCAAAATTGATACTTTTTAGTGATTGTTTTATCTGAACCCAAATGAAAACCAGAATGCAGTTAGACACTTGGTTATTGCAAAAATCATCTCAAGAGGATTGGTTCTGATCAGATTGTTTCCTGTTGTCTTCCTCTGTTTAGTGTCACTTTAAATTCAGACTGGACTTTCTGGTTTCTTGTAATTTTTGCAGAAAAAGCTCAACCAGAATGTACTTAAACACTACAACCAGGCAATGTAGATACTGCATTTATGCATATGAGTACTTGAAAAAATATGGTTGAATTAGGAAACTTGATTATTTCTTAGAAGGATTGATGGATTTTGCATAAAGCGATTGTTTCTTTTTAAGTTTTCTTTCTTTCTTTTGTTTTTTGAAGAAATCCCCTTTATGTTGCGTTGGGTTTTTGACAGTGAATGCCTTCCTCAGGGGGGTCAGGAGTCAAAGTTTCAGATGAGACAAGCTGGCGATGTAGTGTAAATGAAAATGGAAAGCAGATGTTAGTTAATTAGGGGAAATGTGACTGACAAGACTTGAGCGGCAAGGTACACGAGCTACCCGGCACAAAGCAGCTGTTGTTACCGACTTCATTGTCAGTCTTGTACACAAGTCACAACATCCCCATGGAGAGTGCTGCAAATGCTGACAATTATCAAAATAAAATGAGGCTTGATTGAATCATGCTGTTTTCTACAGGATTTTGCTTTTTATATTTTTAAGGGCTTATTGTAGTCGCTTCTTTACTGGTGCTGCTCCTTGGTTGTGGGTAAAATGTGTCCAAGAAAATCATTGACACACAATTAGAAAGATAAATACTTCCGAGCCCTTACATTACCATTCTGAATTGTTTATGGGTTTCCTCTCAGGTAGGACAGTATTTCGCTATTTAAAAAAAATAAATAAATAACATGGTGTTGCTAGTGTCTGGTTAAATGTAAAACTGAGATTTTTGTTAATATTATTCTTATTAACCCCAGCAGTCTTCAAACATTCCTATCAGCATTGTTACTGTTCATGTTTGGTTTATATATATATATATATATATATATATATATATATATATATATATATATATATATATATATATATACACTAAATGTGTGTTGGTTTGTAAAGTTCTTCTTTAAATTCTTCTTTAAACCTCTACAACTTGTAACACACATGTGCATATATCCAGTTAGTATTGTGTAACACGCATGTGCATATATCCAGTTAGTATTGTGTAACACACATATGCATTGTATTTTAATGATGAGATGTAATGATTCTTATTATATAGTATATTGTACAAGCTAACTGGACATAGATACCATTTAACACAAGAATTAACTACAGCAATCAAAGCTAAAAAAATCTGTGTTAGGCAAACATTTTAATTCCTGTTTATAATATATCATACTAATGTCAGCAACAGACAAAATCTAAAGAGGATTTCTTGGTTGAATGATTCTAAATAAATGAAAACAACAAAACAACAAATGCATTTAGTAAGGTTTCTTATAATATCCCAGCAAACGAAATACCATAATAAAGTTCTATATTTGAACTACGCTATACATAAAAAAAGTGGGACTTTATTGATAATTTGTAAATGAAGTTGCTATGCAATGCCAGTGGAGATGCCTACTTTTCTGTGAACAGGTTACTACATATATTGGGTTTACTTCACCATTCCTAAAACGCACCATAGTGTAAATAATAGACATGAGCCTGGCTCTTTTGACAAGATAAGCAAAAGGTTGTTTCCCTTTAGATGACAGGGAATATGTATATTTTATATGTTATCAGTTGAAAACAGTACAACACTGTGGTTTCAGTATGTAGCAAATCAAAAATACATACAAACCATGACAATCCTAATATACAGTTGATCAAGAATGTTCATTATTTTTTTTTGTTATTTTGGACAGGATAGTTCTACCAGCCTGAAGTTAACCCTAGAAATGGACCATTCATAGTCTTACAGGCTATTTAAGCAAGAGGAATGCCACACAATACAGGTATGTTATTCTCTTTTACAGGTTGTTCACAATAAAAATGATTGATGCATTTGAAGATTAAAGCATTTTCTAACATCTACATACTATATACTATATGAAACACTACACTATATCATGTGTTTCACATGATTCTCCTTTGCTGCTTCTGCTAAGAGTTGCATTAGTATTGCAGACTCTTCAATCCACAATGCTTCACCATGCAGCACAGCACTAATACTCTGTGCTTCCCTGTGTGCTTCTCTTTTATTGCTGTAAACAGTACTGTAATCAAAGAAAATAATAATCTTAGCAGAAACCTCATTAGAGAATCATAGAGAACCCATATAATAAATATTAAGAAATTACATATTAGGATGAATTTGTTGCAGTCAGTTATGTAGGAAACATTTTTTGTCCTAAACAGTATGTGAACAGTACATTCACAAACGTCGTTGTCATTTCTGAACAACTGCACCTTGACATCACTGCACGAATTGGTCATGGCCAAGGGTCTTCAAAAAAAGAAGTTAAGAAAAAATAAAAATGTTGAAAACATCCAAAACTGTGAGGCCTTTCAGAGACCACGATCAATATTCAGAGAAGCAATTGAGACAAATATATTCTCAAAATACAAAACTGTTATGTGGCCTTTTTGAGGACTGAGATCCTTATTCGTTTCTTCAGAAATATCTTCGAAAACCTTTTTTTTTTTTTTTTTTTTTTTTAATGTTTCCAGTACTTCTGGACAAAGTATATTATTTATACATTAGCCTCCCTTTTGGATTTAAAATAACCAATTATTTCAATGAATTGATGGAAGATATAAAAAAATATTTTCAGTTCATAAACGTTCCACCGTAGGAAAATTATATTCAAAGACCTGTTTAGCATTGTTGCATATTGTGTGTGTCTATTATTAGTCATTAGCCTATCATTATTCAGAATTGTTGTACATTTTGACATACCAGATGAAGGAGGAACTAGAACTGGAAAGGCATATTTTTGCTCCCTTGATAAATGGCATGCCCAGTCTACACTTTATTGACTCCCAGAGTTTTAATAACCAGTGCACTGTGAGATTTAATTTTGTCACGGATGATATGTTGATAGAATTGTAGTGGTCCCCATGTTTATTGTAAATATGCCCAGATATTCATACAGAGTTGATTGTGTGTTAATATTTATGCAGTGTGTGAAGCCTTTTGTCAAAATAAGTACTCCTTTTTCTAAAAACGTACTGAGATTATTTAAATATTGTTTAAATTCAGTTTATTCAGAAAGTTAAACTTTCTGAATATATACATTCTCCTGAAATAATCACTTGGTATAACCTATGTTGAATAGTTGTTGTACAGATGGTAACTGTAAATAATATTTCATTTCTTACCTGTTAAATATCCAGTGTAAATATTACACAATATAGTAATGTGTGTTTTGTATTACGTTCTGTTGTTGATGCTGGTTACAGTTGCACACCACCACATTTCAGAAATTCATATTTTCTACGTCTTTTCAGAAGCAGACCCAATGATTCAATTACAGCGCTGGAAAAGTTGTGATAACAAATGTTTTAAGAGGAAAAAATGCAGATTGAAAATAATATGGTATTAAACAGGTAAGAAATACAATATTTTGAAAATGCATGTGATAAAAAAGGAAACCGTTAAAGGATTGACCAGGATCATGCAAGATGGTAAATGATGGTATGCCATCAGAAATTAAATGGGACATTATCTCTGGATATGGCAAAGCCTCTAACAAAAGAGCTTAATTACAATTACTTTCATTTGTTAGTTTGCATACAGCAATACACCCCCCCACCACCCACCCCCCCACCCCGCTCCAAATGTGAAAAGGTCCCATTGGACTACATTTGATTGTGAAACTGTGCATCATTTTGAACTTCAAGTGTGCACTAATCACTGATAAAGGGAGCTATGAATTTGCATAGCTTGCAGTTTGGTATCTTTATCATTTGCATTATTTCTATAAACCCAGCTCGTAAGATGACACGCCCCAACAGTGAGCCAATCAATTAATCATCTGTGATTGACCAATCAGAGCAATCTGCTAGGAAGTGGGGGATAAATTACTATACTTTATATAGCTATGGTACTGTGTGTGTTATGCTGAGTTACCAAATGTGGTTAATTGCAGATGATAGCTTTGCTAATTTACATGGATGTTATCTCAGTAGCATAGCCAACAAAAAGATTTAACAGAACACTTGTTATTTTTGTGAAAATGTATTCAATCACATGGAAAGTGTAAGAGTTCCCTGGTGTCATTTGACTCACATTGCAACTTTCATAACAATTGCAGTCCCATGAGTCAGGACAATGGCCCTCAGTCAATCCCATTCATCTATTAATGAATCTGTCTAATTGTTCTCTCTATATAAAAGTCCTTCCTAATAGCCCCAAGTTTCAATTAACCACTGGTTTTCCAACGGCCCATTTTTGGGGTTGCCAGTCCAATCGATACTTGCCTCCCCCCCTCCCTTAAACTTAAGAGATCAACCTACATTTTAAATTATATGTTACCAACCATATTTTAAATGTTTTATTAAGAAAGATGCACATTGGTTTGTTGATTTCTGTCATCGTGATTTATAGTGACAGAGAATGCTTTCTAGCTAATATTGTATTTGTTTCCTGCTCAGAAACATCACATCCTTTCTAAAGCAAATCCATTAACCATAATACAAATAGCATGGGGTCTTAGCTTTCAATTTAAAAATAAAATATCCACACTTTTACTCTTTGATAACAATTGAGAGAGGAGAAGAGCATATGATATGCTGTGTAGTGTTATTGTGATTCAGACAAACAAAATATCTCAAATGGTTCTAGGACTGCAGCAATATTTTGAATCATGGTAAAATCAATTAAAAACCATCTACTTTTTGCAAGGCCATGCCAATGTTAATACAACCATTTTGGGTTAAATAAATCTTTAGGATCAGTCTGCTGTTTTTTTGAGGATCCAAATTAGTTTTCGTCTCTTTAAAATATATTCCGTATTATTACATGCTGCAAACTAGCTTTTCATTGTTGAGAGTGTTAACAAGGTGAATGTCTTAACCTCTAATGCTTAAATACTGTATGTCACTTTCCAAGCAGTTTGATCACTGGGTGCTATGCAAACAACAGTTAATCAAACTACAGGTTGTCATCTTAAGAGGCAGCTATGTCCAGTCTAATGTACAGTGAATCCATTATATTAGAAGCAAGATTCATCATACTCTCAGAAATACTAAAACAAATAATTTATTTTGTTAACACAGGAAATGTTCCTCCATATATACTGGATATAATCTCTGGTCAGCGATATACAGGTGAAGTTGATAAATCACTAGACATTAGCCCCATTCAAACAAACGATGTTAATTCACTTCTGATGTGAATTTTCTGATCATTTGCGTCATGGAGAACAATATGAAGGACCCATATTACCTCAAATGCAGGTCTTCCCTCAGTAGAATGAACTTGTTTCTCCAGATAATATAAACACACATGTTTTAAAAAGCATGCTATTTTGTATATGCAAAAGTAAAATGGAACAAATAACTTACATGCGGGATAGACAATAGTTAGCCTGTGCAGACAAACACAGAAAAGTTAATTAAAAAAATACACTCCAAGCCCATCAAAATCTTTAGTTGCTCTTTCTAGGGGCATATGGTTGTCTGACAATCTGTGCCTCCGTCCATTGTACTGCGTTAAACAAAGAAAGTGAACATTTTTAGTCATTTGATGTCCCTACACAGAGCCACAACCTGATTTAAGGGTTAATATGAATATACCCACAATTTTACAATATGCATACCTATGGACATAGTGTTTCTAGGGATTTGCACTAAAAGATGGGTGTATTTTTCACCAATATTAGTTACTGTATGCAGTTGAATAGTCTCAGATTACAGTGGCAATATTGTGAGGGGGTGCCTTAATCATATTTTGTCCCTACTCTATATGCAGAACTGTGGAAATATGAAAACACACTCAATTCCAGCTTGTGCATTTAAAAGTTTTACTGGAAACATTTCCAGGGAGTTTCAGCTTTCTGCGTTAACCTTTTCTGAATTCATAGATCAGCAGCTGAGCTCCGGTCTTATTTACTGTATCTAAAAAAAAATCAGCTACACAAACTAGATAAAATGCTTCAACCCTGTGAATGCTGTACTTTCTGTGGCTATTTGTATGTTTTTAATTTTCCTGACACAACACACACACAAATAATTATTTTAGAAGAAAAATCTCAGAACACAATGATTCTGATGTGTGCGAAAGAACAAGCGTTTTGTGCCTCCCTCCACAGCCCTATTGATCTATTATAGGTAGTTCTTTGATAACAATATGACTGCATTGAGAGAGCAGAGGAAAAGATACCATTCATAGATTCTCCTCAATCATTACTTTATATTTGTTAACTAAAAAGAAAAAGGTGCAACATTTCTGTGATTTAGTGTAAAGGCTTTGTAATTCAAAGATGCAGGTTTATTTTTTTATTTTTTTTCATTTTCCTAAAGCAGAGCAGTATATAAAAGCTTTTTTGTTTATATAGAATATGTGTTGTATCACGTAAACTTCATAAGAATACATAAAAGTAAGCAAAACAAAAATCCCATTTTGAGTACTTACAGTAAAGTACTACATTGACTCTAAAGACAAATTCAAACACTATGAGATACACTAAAGCAATTAGGTCAGGTAGATTGCAGAGAAATAAAACTTTTTATTACACACGTTGCAGTGTAAAATAAGAAATGCATAAAGGTAGCAGAATGAGCACAGTTAGCAGGGGTTTGATGAGTATATTCACACTACAGTGCCTAGAATTAAATGTTAATTATTGTTCTGCCTTTCAATCAACAGCTTCAAAGCCCTGCTAACTTATATTTAATAAAGAAGTGCTTGATTGGCCACTACCAAAGTGAATAAGTTATGCACTGCAAAAAACTCTTAACACAAGAGTGTGGTGCAGTAGTGGGGCTTAACTATAACATTACTAAGCCAGTGTGTAATCACATCATGTTGAGAAGCCATCCTGTAGCCTTATGGGTTGGTTTATTTGAGTCAAACACTATCGATACTATGCATTGCTTAAAGTGGTTAATGTGTTTTGTTATTTGGTCTTGTGTTACAGTAAAGGCCAAAATTGACCAAAAGCTGAAAACAAAGAGCACAAAACAGCAATGGTACTGGACTGCCTGAGGTGGCACTTTTCTACCTTAATGCCTAAAATATTTTACACTATATCCCTGAGGTGTTAATCAGTTCAGATCACATTGCACAAATATATCTGAAACTGTTAGAAGTGTGAAACATACACCACTATGTAACCATTAAAAAACATCATAGTATATACAATTCAGAAAAAAAAAAAAAAAAAAAACTCTTTAAATATTAATTTCTGTTTTGTTTTAATGAAATAAGTAAAGGATAACTTTTCCAAGCAATTACCGGTATGTTTATTATTTAAGTGTCGTCAGTGATACAAAGAAGACGGAGCAACTTCATACATACATAAATAATCAGCTACTTTATTTATGACACAGTTATTGTTTAAGGTAATTTAAGTCACTTTAACTTACCATCATGTTCTTGTTGATGAACCTGTACCTCTGAGACAAACAAACGTCTCATTTCCAAAGGTGCCCTGGAAGATGGCAAGTTCATACTGTACAAACGATTCTGGAAGACGTCAAAAGCTGAAGGAGTACTGTACTTTTATTAGATTTTTGTTTTAGCATTTAAGTTAGCATGAAACATGAGTGGTACAATACCTGTAAATTGAATACTGTCTAATTTTTACTTTGATATTTATATAAACAAGCACTTACTGAATACTGTATTTTAAGATGTTTGAGTCAGATAAGATTCTTAATTATTTTACCATAGAGAATTTAATAAAGTAACTTGAGTACTGTATTTGTAGTTGTTAGTGTAAATAGGCAATTATATAACAATTAAATACTTGCAAAAACTATGTACAGGAATGAATAAAGACAAAAACTTCATTGTTTGAATTTTTTGTTACTATAAAACGTGTAACTAGTCCATTTAAACTGCAATCTCTAATACTATATTTAATGTATACATAGATGTGATTTGCTCTACAACTGATTGGTAATTGAGTTCTACAAACAAGTTGGTAATGATAATCAACAGCATTTTTAACTTCATTTAATTGGGCTTCTCTTGAGCGGTAGTTAACAAAATAATAACACTACATTGTTTTGGACCTTGCTGCTGTTAATCATGTCCTAAATACGCAGACAGTCCAAATATTGTATCGGCGAAATTAAATTAACCACCAGCTTCAAAACCCACCAGCCGTGAAGCTGTTAAATGTAATAAAGGCAGTAAGCACACGGTATGGCCAATTACATTTAGACATGGGAATGGACCGCAGCAGATGCCTTACATTTATTAAAACTACTCTTATAAATTGTTTCTTCTTCTAATAAATGAATTACATGCTAATTTAAGCAATTTCCATGGTGTGCATTTGAATACCAGAAACCACAGTGACATTGGCCTTGATTTTATTTGTCTGTCACATGTGTAACAATAAATGTTTTATTTGATTGTTCTAAGTTTTCTTTGTTGAGAGCCACCTATAAAATTGAGGGTTGTGAGAATTAAAGTGGTGTTTGAAAGTCAGATGACCCCTTTGGGTGAAGCTCAATTTTACATTATCTTCTACTAGAAAGTAGTTGCTCACCATACATTCACAGTGTGCTTTGTATAGAGTTTGACAGACATGAGAAAATGTCTCTTATTCATGGTAATATGAACAGACAGGGAAAAGGTCTCTTATTCATGGTAATATGCTTGTTCCTGACCAAATATTACACTTTTTTAAAATTTGACTTTAATAATACAATGCTAAATTCAGTCTATTGCTTTCACGGTAGATTACAGCAGATGTGTAAAAACTGAACCACACCATTGAGATATATAGATATATAATATAGTATATATATATATATATATATATATATATATATATATATATATATATATATATATATATATATATACATGTTATGTGAAGATGTATTGCCTACCACGAATATTTCGGAATGATAAAACCCTAAGTGAAAACAATTTAAAATTGAAACTCTTCATTAAATCTTGATTTTATATATGTTATTTATGTTATGTGTGTTTTATGTATGTATTACATTGTGGGGATGATTATGGCAGTTACATTTGGAATCTCAGGGATCAGCTTTTTACTCAACAACAGGTTGTTGCATTTCAGTATTTTATAGATGGATGTTTTATTAGATACTGTGTAACTATGGCTATGGTAAGGTTTTTTGAATATCGTAACTGGACATCTCACAGTTGTATTAGACTGGCTTGATATAGTAAGAAATGAATATCAAAGCCTAAGCTATCAAACCTCTTATTTTCTATACATAATTTTGTCACACATATCAGATTTTTATAAACAATGCACCTTTTATATACCATAAAAGAAAGGAGACAAAGTCATTCTATTTCTTTATTGTGAATTTCTGTTTTCTCTTTTTAGCTCCTTCACAGGCAATCTTTTCTTCTCATACAAATCTCAAGACATTGATCTCCCTTTTACAAGAGCAGATACAAAGACCATGGCAACAGAAATACCTGTAAGTAAAATGTAATTACTCTCAGGGACCCCTGTAGGGACCATTCACCATCCCAACAACATGCATTTAAAACCTCAGCCTTACACTATAGCGACACACAGACATGAGGACATCTGAATAAAATTACTTTTGCTCTTGCATAGCACATTTTAAACTATATATACATAAGTGGTCTGTTATAATTTAAGGCTTTCCCTGCCCATGCTGCTTCACATAAAAGGAATCCCAGTACTCTTGTAAAGGTTTACCATAGTAAAAGCATAGCAAAGTGTAATAAAGTATAGGTGTCAGGGTTTCATAATTCAAATGTAATTATTTTGCCTTGCATTATTTTTATTTCACCTATGAAAGCAGTAGCCAAAAAAAAAAAGAAAAGGTTAAACATACACATAAGAACACTTATTTACTTTAAACAATATTTGTTTTTGTGTGTGCTTTTAATTGTGTACTAATTATTTAAATGTTGTCTGTTTTTTTTTGTTTTACAACTGCAAAAACAAACACACATACGCTTTCTAGTTACACAATATTTATAAATGCCAAATAAATGAATTGTTTATTTGCTAAAGCACTCATTAATCAACAGAATTTCAAAATAAATACTGTAAGATGCAAAGTAAAATAAATGTAATTTTATATATATATATATATATATATATATATATATATATATATATATATATATATATATATATATATATCCTCCAATCCTGTTACAGGTTTGCAATGTCATTCTCAAGTGGCAAAAGCATGAAATCACTGTTAATCTGGTATTCAGTCAATTTAAACTCAAGAGCATGTAATTACATTGATTCTATATCTAATAAAACCCCACACCAGGGGAAATCTACCACTTACCCTAACAATGTAGTATGCACTACAGTATGACTTCACTAGACACTTTAGGATTGCCAGAGCCCATACTTTATCACTTAAATTATCAATTGTGGCATACCAGTAAACGATATATACTTAACTACAGAGAAGGTAGTGTAAGAAAAGAAAAAAAGCATGCGCTTACAACATTGTTATTGCTGTCCACATAATACATACAGTATGACCATTATACCATATGTTTACTTCTGTGAAAACTATTTTCCCAGTTTTCACCGCTTTGATTCAGTATATTTACAGTAAATATTTATACACACTGTAACTCCTGTATATACACACACACACACACACACACACACTGATGTGCACTTTTGTGCACACATGTGTATATATATATATATATATATATATATATTATATATATATATATATATAGGATATATATATATATATATATAGGATATTATATATATACGGCAGGAGACAATTATGTTACACTGTATGGTATAAAAGCAATAACACACAACAAGGTGTACAAATATGGCCCAATATCTGCATGCAAAGGGGTGCCCGCCAAGGGCCAAAGCCAATTGCGCACCACTATCTTACTCCTCCCCTATCAAAGTGAAGTCAAGTGGTTCTTAAGATTTCAAGCTGTGCTGGTATGTTGACATACTTGCACAGGTTGGAACACTTTTTAGTCAACAAGAGCTCGCCCCTGATATGAAGTGGTGCATTATGAAAAAATATTGATTTCACAGAGATAAGGTTCACTTTCTAGGATGTACGTGATTACCTTGATGTCACCTCAATATAATTTAATATTGGAATGGTGAATTACATTACAAGACAAGAAGATGAAATCACTGTTCAAAGCATTTATCACAATTTCTTGCGTGCTTTAGACCAGATTACAAATAGTAAATAGTAAATAGTAAGGCTTAATAGTAGTACAGTATTTCATGTTAGATTTTGAAATGTCACATTTTAAAATTGTCAGTTTTTCATTAAGTATATGGTGAACAACAAAGCAGAATGTAATTCAATGTGTTAAAGTAACATTATTCAGCAGTTTTCATTCAAATTCTATATGGCAAAATCCAAGACTAAGATCTGGTCTGGAACTGTCATGAAGTGCAAAGCTAGGTGTCAAAGAAGATGCAATGAGCACACAAGTCAAATAAAGGGATAGTTATTGAAAGCTATTTTGTATAAGCCATTAGAACAATTTTTGGGACCACCCTAACACAGGTACATTTTAAAACTCCAGGAAAACTTTGCAAACCTTCTTTATTCACAATAAAGCTGTCAACAAAGTGTCACCATCACCAATACAGAAAAGAAAAAACGAGTAGAACACTTCTTAAGTAAAATATGCATAATATCGCACTGGCTTATTTTTTTTCTCTCCTGCTACTCAGTGACAGATATGTCAAGGCCTAAAACCTTGCAGAACAATTATGCCATTCTAGCTTTTTGAGAAAAAGATGTGTTTCTTCAGCAGCAAAGTGCCATTAGATCTTCAAACTTATGCTAAAAGACAGCCCAAGGGACTTATTTCTTTAACAAAGCATGTCTAAGCTTTAAATGTCTTGAAGTACATTTCATTGAATTCTTGCTCTTTTTTGTTTTTTTTACTTTTGAACTTAGTTGAAAAGTGTGCTTTTTGTAAGTTAAAATAAGCTAAAGGGTGTGGAATAGTGTCTCAGAATGCAATAGCTGGTGTAATTTGAGCTTTTTTTGCTTGTGCTTGGGGTAGGAACACAGGTTCAGGGTCAGACAAAAAAAAAAAAAATCTATAATCTGATGTAGAAACATTCTTTTATATTGCTATAGTGCTCACACATCAATGTCATTTCCAGGAAGTATTGAAACGAGTGACCAGCGCAAAAAAACAAAAATAAACATGCATTATCCTTGAAGGAAAAAAGCGGAGGTTGAAACAAGTGGATACTGAACCACCAAGCAAGGAAAAGAACGATGCTGCTGTCAACGTTCCAGTGAACACTTTGATCAGTATATGTCTGGGTCTGGGACCACTATGAGACACAAAGCTGAGAAATTAGCACAGCGCTGGGGCATGCAGAATTCAGGTGCAGTTCATTTGCAATACATACATACTTTACGTATTTTCAATAAAATGCACAGTACTTTTAAATGTATAATACTTTTCATTGTACTCAAATTGAAATTAGATTTTAGTATTACTGTAATAAATACTGGCAATATGCATCTTAGACTCAGGATAATATGAATTACTGATAAGACATGTTTTTGCTGGTGCCTTGAAATTTGAAATTTGAGTGTTTGACTATATATATATATATATATATATATATATATATATATATATATATATATATATATATATATATATATAGTTTTCAAAATCTTTTAGTATCAGTATTTTTCAAGGCTGCACAAAAAAAAAAAAAAAAAAAAAAAAAAAAAACTATTTAAAAAAAAAAAAGACGTGGTTTTATAAATATGACGCAAATGAAACAATCAGTCAGAAATGTACATATGTTCTAAGATTGAAAGTGTTTTCACAAAGGCTAGGTTCAAAAGGGGTCAAACTATATGAAGAAAAAAAAATCACTTATAAACTTTAAGTTCTTACAAATCATCGTAGAAAAACAAACTTGTCACTAACTTGACACTTTTGCTGTTTTTTTCTAAGGTAAAAAAAAAAAAATAACTCCAAAGGAAAGCAATGTGTTGTATTGTTCTGAAATTCCCCTTTGCTTTGCTTATCATGCTATTGAAATCCACACTTACCTTGTCAATGACATCTGGAAAAATTGCAATATATTAAAAGCAAGTGCGCCTTTTTTGTAAGAAGGGAAATGTAACTGCATAATGCATTTCTGTCCCAGAGGCAAGAAAAGAGGCTTTAAAACTCTCAGTATTGTGCTAATAAACTAGCACAGCAGCTAGGGCATAGAGGGTAGTAGAACATACTTAAACTATGTTATTATTATTATTATTATTATTATTATTATTATTATTATTATTATTATTATTATTATTATTATTATTATTATTATTAATATTAGTAGTTGTCATTGTAGTCACATCAGCAACATTATCAGTGGTCTGCTTATTGTTGTGTTGAAGATCTTTGTGTTCTTTGTCTTTTTAACATTAATTAGGGATTGTTAGTCAGGCAAGGCTCATGGAAGTCAGGCCCATCTGTAATAAAGGAAATTATTAAATGGTATTAGAAATCAGCAGTTCTAATGAATTGATCATTTAGCAGACGCTTTTATCCAAAGTGACTTACAAAGACAAGTGGGTGAACTATGCATTAACCACTGCAGCGGAGACACTTACAATATGGCCTCGGTTTTAAGTAGGATGAAATTTAAGTTTTCGAAGGATGAAAGAACAGAAAGATTTTCTTCACAGTGTTGAAGGGACCAGTAATTTAATGTCTGGATCAAGTTAACTTTGGGGTAGTGGTGATGTTAAAGCTTATACTGTAGATTTGACCACTGGTCCTGCATCTCAAAGGAGAAGGAAATCCCCATCCTCTGAGAGAGATCTGATCCAGCTAGGCAGCACTTCTGAAATTGGTTATAGTCACACCCGTTTGTCAATTTGAAAAATCTGTATTAGTTGAACTAAAATGTCTCACACAATGCAAATACTTTAAATTCAATACAATTGCAATAATAGCTTGCTTATTCAACCATGCCGTTTAATATTCACCTTTCATTTTTAGCTGTGCCAGTTTTATCATTTCAGACTGCTAAATGGATACATTATTTCAATAAATCTTTGATGTGTTTCGGAACAAAAGATGTGTTTCGCTTGTATTTTACACAGCATGGTTTCTAGATCAATCGGAAAATGTAAAGACAGTATGCAGTACAGGGTATACTGAGTTTCTGAATGTGTCAGCTTGTAATGGTATTCTGTGGTGGTATAATCCATTCACCTCTATAGCTACCATAGTCATTTTCCCAATATCAGAAACCACAGCAATCAGCGGGTCTTTTTTTTTTTTTTATAGAGAATTAGCTATAAAGAAAGAATAAAGTTGCAAACATAATGATTCAATAAAAGATGCTCATACAAACTTGTTGAGATAGCTACTGTATGGCTGGTTGTTTGGTTTAAATCCAGTATTCAATTGTATTATCCTTGGGTTTAGTTCAGTCTTGTTTTTTTCAAGAACCCTGACAAAGTAATTATATTTTTAGTAGCCTGGGAGTGGTGTAATGATTTGCTAATATAATGGCAAAACTTAACACATCTAATTCTGACATCTCTTCATGACATTTAACTGTCTCGAATTAAGTGTTATACTTTATAAGTTGCATCAGTGACTAACGTTAAACATCCATGTTTAAAAATTGTTTATAAAAAAGTAGTGCTTGGCAGTAATACTCAGGACTATACTTTAGATGTCACGGTACCATATGTAAGAATAAAAACTTTTTTTTTTTCTTTTTTTTTAATAGCCTTTTCTCTTCATCACATATTAAAAAACAGGATTTTTGAAGAAAAAGATATAAGTATTTGTTTAATACAGGAACCTGTACAATTTAATTGATAACAAGTTATACTGGGATGGTTTCAAACAGTAAAACAGACAAAAAAATAAAACATATGTTTTCTTTCAGGGCCAGTGTTGTAAAACAGAATGCCAATTTGTTTTTGGTATGCTCTCTACTAGCGAAGGTCAGGCCCTGGAATACAATGGTTGGTGTTGTTCTAATTACTTGTGTTGATGTACAAAAAAAGATGTACATCTACACAAGGCTGCAGAAGAAGGTTATGCAGTGCAAGAATGCCTGTGCATGACAATGTGCTGGACGCTGTTTTTCCCCCGCGAATGAGTGAAGGCCCTCCAAGGTCACTGTCAAGGACAGTCAAGCCAATTAGTATGCAGATCAGAGCTGATGTAGTTTAAGGGTACTGCACTGATGCAATCACATTGGCTAGGCCAGTGAAGAATACTCAGCCTGACCTCAATCACAGAGGCTGCAGCACAAGGCAAAGAGACGGTGGAGGAATGAGATATCAAGGATCTCTTAACTGCTCTTTATTAAGACTCTGCATCCCTTTCGACAATATGCATGCACATTGCTCTTAACCTAGTTTGACAATTATGTGACCCATACTAGTGCCAGTATTAAACAGAAACCACAATTCTTGGTGTTGATATTGATAAAGATTTCTCATCAGTCTAAATTGTGTTTCTTTTTAATAATGTTATATATCTTATCATTGAGTATTTATAGTTGCAGAAGAATTAACTACAGTATATAATCCTAAACAATCCCCTTACTAACCCTAATTCTAATTGAGGTTCCCCATTAGAGTATTATAAATCTGTGTATGACCAGTGTCATATTCTGATCTGTAATGCATATCTTATTTTGTAATTGAATGGTCTGGTCATGTACCAAGTGTCCTGTTGCTTATCCTATTATTTATAAGTTTAAAACCAAACTGTGACAATTATCCGTTCCAAGAGACAACTTTTAAAGTTTTGGCATGCATTATGGTAGCCTGTAGCACGGCCAAATATGTTGTTAAGATAGGGGTACTGTGGCCTTAAAGGGAGAATGCAATTTACTCTTTTTTTTTTTTGTTAAATCTGTGTCCAGGTTATAAATTTCCAGCAATTCTACCCCCTTTCACTCCTTCTATATTTCTCTCCTTGTCGGAATTAATGAGATCAGGTTTGATCAGGGCAGCCAAGTGTTCAGAGCGAAATCTCACAACTGCCTTGCGTACCGTAATAGAATTTGCATCTAATGCATACATAAATCAAACATCTTTCCGGACATTTTCATATGCATAATGTCATTTTATCCTGTTTCTTTCCAGCAGAAAAGCTTTGGGGAGGGAAGGGAGGGGGAGGGTTTGAGTTGTGTGAGAGATTTATTTTTTTACCTCTTTCTCTCGCTCTTGGAGAATGAATTTCTTACCGCTTTCAATTTATTTTGCTGACTCTAGAACTGAACCGCCTGGTTGGAAGATCTTTGGGGTTTTGGTTGACAGTTTCTTTTACTGAGAGATGTTGTGTGTGCCTGTGTGTGTGTTTAAATATACAAACGTGTATGAGTGTGTGTTAGGGGTGTCATCACATTTAGCTCTTTTTTGAGGCTTTGTTATGCAAATGAGAATGGAGCTAATGGTTCCAAAGTGTGTTTGTTCCTTTCATAAACCAATCCTAGACAAAAAGAAAATTACAAGGTGTCTGATTGTCCTCAATGTGCTTGTTACTCACTTGCTAACAAGGCACCGTATTGTAGAAATTCCAATTGTGAACAAGGCTACCGTTTCTATTTGCATGTCTTAAAAGTTACTTATCAGTATTGAGATATTAATGCTTGTATTCTACCTGTGCGCTGTTTACAGTGCTGATTAAATAGGCTTGCAGTCAAAATGTGGGGTAATTGAACATTTAAAGTCTTTACGTTGGTGACCTTTTTAATCAATTCAGCACTTTTCAGTTACATCATAAGTAAAGACATTTACGGATTCCACGTCAATGACCAGACCACCAGATAATAAGGTTAAATTTTAACACATATACATTTATATTTTTTATTTTGAAAACACTTCAAACTGTTGTATTATTGTGTTTTGGTATTCAGTTAATAGTATATTTACTCCACCCATGAAGAAGCCCATCCATAACTCAAATCAGTTTTTCCACTAGCAATAATTAAATATCATATTTTAATTCTGAAACTTCTTTTTGCCTACCACAATCCGTTTTGCACTGTGCACAAATATAATGTATACATAGTGCGATTTGATGGGTGTGGCTGACAATTTGTGAGATCCTGCCATGTTCGAAATTATGCGCCAAGCACAAAACCAGTTTTGAGATTCAGAAAATGAAGCTTTTAAAAAGCAAGCCTTAACTCTGCACATATGACTCCAGCACTCACTCATTCAATCACCAAAGTGAAATGCAGGCTGTTTCCGAGGTACTACAGTAATGGAAAACATCCAGTGATCATACAAAGTTCCATCCACATCTACAGTTTTAATACATGTTTTAAAAATAAACAGGAAAGCTGCAATCATGATCGTTCTTTTGGACCGAAAGAAAACTAATCACTTTCCCAAGCACTCTTTTTTGGTGTTGAAAGAATAACTCACAAAACAGAATCAATAATACAGCATGTTATACTATGTACATAGTATCAGTATGTAACATAGACAGAGGCGGCAGACTAAACAGCTACCTGTATAAAGCAGGAAAGTTTTAATTTAATAGACACATACAGCAGTATATCAACTCTAGAACGATCAAGCAACAGGTGCTCCATATTTATTCCATTGCCTGTTGAGACCATTTTATTTAAGTTGAATTAACTGCCCTACAGGTTTCTCAGGCAAGTTATATATATATATATATTTTATATATATATATATATATATATATATATATATATATATATATATATATATATATATTAACAAGACAGGTGATTCCAACTGGGTTAATATTATTAATTATTGTTGTCATTGTTGTTATTGCTGTTGTTGTTGTTAGTGTATGTTTGTATTTTCTTATAACAGATGCCCTTATCCAGGACAACTTACAATTCTTACAAAAAAACACATTACAAAAATCAAATCAGTCCAGACACAGGGCAATAGTGGTTTGATAAGTGGGATTACGGCTAACACTGAGAAAGAAAACAAAAACGGGTAGTACTGTAACAGAAAACAATAAAGTAAAAATAATAATAATAATTGCAATAGGTAACATGTATTCATATGTGTGTGACACCTGTCAAAATTATGGAGACAGAAGCAGAGAAATCAAAAACTCACTTCCCAGCAAACAGCATAGCATAGATACATCTGTTTCAATTCGTAGAATCTGTGATGGCCCTTTTTAGTATTTAGCTTATTAACCATGCTGATGCCTCTGATAATGATAAACATTAGATACAAATGTATGCATGTGCGCAAATTTTATATGCTTCATTTTGAATAAGTTTTGCGATAAGCATGACAGGCTTATAATGCGCAAAATGTTTCCATTACATGCGTTTAGCTGAGTGCCTTATCCTCAGCAACATTGTCAAAGGACCGCAGTGCCCAAGGGCTCAATCTGTAAAATATCCCTGTAGTTGCATTCTCCAAAGGCTCACTTTCCTTTTCATGCCACTCACCCAGTAATTCTACACTCAGGTATAAGGACACAGCTAACTTTTTTTTTTTTTTTTTTTTTTTTTTAAAGTATTTATTTCTCATTGATATCAGAAGCGTACTTTGACACCCACAATCTGCATTCCATGCTATTGACTATGCCATAGAGCTGTGGTAGAAACAGGGGGGTGTGGTGAGTGGTGGGCAGTTGGAAGGGGCTTTCATCAGGAGTATGCACTCCTGGGGATGCACATGTTCAGACTGCATCCACAGGCAACGTTCTTGGCTGGCTCCCTGCTGAGATTCCTGTCTTTGGGGCTTCTAAATAGAATAGTGTTTTCAGCATTGTGGGTTTGGTTTCCAGTCCACACTTCTGTAAATATTTGTATGTTTAGTGTAAGGAGCACTGGTCAGAGCTACTCAGAACACCGGCTGACAAGCGTGTTTCTATAAAATAAAGAGTGGAGTTTGATGCTAGTTACTTTGCCTGTCTCCTTCATGTTGACACTTATCCAGATAGCAAGTCACTGCAATATATATTTTTTAAGCTATATGTTGAATAGCCAGCCATTTAGTTTTATTTATATATTTGTTGGAGTGGGCATGCAACTTCTGGGGTGCCAATGCTACCAATGTGTGTTGAGCTTTGATTCTGCATTCCATGTGCAGGTTACATTTGAGTGTAGACTCATCTGAGGAATATTGGTATGTACTGTACACCTATGACAGCTGCTTGGCAGGGTATTGTTAACAGTCCATTGTCATATAGTTTTCCAATTCTGCAAATTCACACATAGCTCTTGTGCATTTCTTATATATTGGTATTGAATGCGTAGGTGGTTTTGCGAGGCACAAAGACATTTGCGAATTGAGCAGAAATATTGCTACTTTCCAACTTTCCCCAACTGTTTTGTGCCATGTTGGAAAATATAATTTTTTGTGAAAAAGCACACTTTTTTCCAAGGCACACATTTTGCGAGGGGATTGTGCATCACATTGAATATATGGGCCTAAATGTTTACAATATTACATTTATGGTTGACCTCTTAAGCGTACAAGCTTAATTTTACTCTTACAACAGTGCATGATGTCCAAGACGCTCTGGGTTTCTTCCGCCCATTGATGTAAACTCTAAATGACCTTCTGACCAAGATGACTGTAGGGGTGACGTCAGACCCGGAAGAACAACACACAGGACAAAGACTGGAGTTTTGGTGAAGCTGAGTGCTTGCTTGTGCTCTGCATTTAATAAATGAACAAACAAAAAATAAAGATGCTGAACAAAATAGAACGTGACACTTGAGCCAAAATAAACAGACAAACAAAACGTACTAACACTAAACAGACAGACAAACGAGTGGATGAACACTAAACAAGTACCATGCTGGCCCTTCCAGCATGCTGTAGCAATTGTTATTATTTTAACTAAACTCTCCTCTCTCTCTCTCTCACCCATTCTCCACTCCCGAACACACAACCCAGAGTGAGTAAAAACATGCTGCTTTTATGCAGCTGTACCGAGAACCGATTGCTAATCAATCATTCAATTGGAGTGGGTACAACTGCACGTGAATTAATGAAGTGCAATTCCCCGTGCTCACATATTATTACATTTTACATGCACGTGAATTGCTGTGCAATCCTCGTGCCTAAATACAAATTACATTTTATAACACTGGTGCTCATAACCCATATTTATAGCCTGTGTATTTTATACATAAACACCAACATTAACACACAACATAAAACATTAATAAACACAAAGGGGCAGGACACTCTGCCACAGACCTCTACACACATTATCTCCAGTTTAATACAAAGTGATTACATAAATAATAACGTGGCCAGCAGCATTACATACATACTGTATTTATATAATGGTATTGCTGTACAGAGCTAGTTTCTATTAATTAAGACATATATTTATTTATTTAGAGTGACATAAAGCATGCTAAAACTTATCCTCTTTCTTTTGAAATTTTAAGTTTTAAACATGGATACTACCTTAGAAACAGTGGCAATATAATTTCTCATTTATCTTGTGGCTTAACAGAGCAAATATTTAAATGCTTCTGTATTCAAAGTGGTTGGCATCATAATTGAGAGGCTATAAACCACATGTGGCCTTAACTTGTGGCAGCAACAACACACATAGAAAAATAAAATATGGTATGGTTTATGCTGTATCAACAAAAAAATCTATACGATGATTCATATAAGAGAGAACATGCAAATGTGGTTGTTTTGTTTTCAAGACATCAGTCACAAGTGACAGAAAACTACCACTGATTTATGAACTTGAAGTGATAAACATCAAAACAGCTTCAGTGATGTGACTACAACAATAAAAAAATCCTGGAAAAGCAAACTGTTGTTCAATATAGTAATATTCAAATAATTTATTGAAGTTCAGTTAATTGTTAATATACAGTCACTAGAGGTGCAATAGGGGTGCGATGTATTCACCTTTAGCCTGCCAGTTCTATGCTCATATCTCACATGTGTGTTTACATCGGTGGATTCCTTCTGTAAAACGTATCTAAGACATAAAATGCAGCTATATAAAATATGAAAATACGGTTATTTTATCACTTTCATTTAGTTATATTTCCATATTGCTTGCCCAGTTTATTAACATGTAACAGAACATCAATAAATGCGTAATGGCTTAACAGTTACATACTTATTTATTACACTCAAAGTAAAGTTACCTAAATTACTGGGCATCTCCAGGGGTCATTACATGGTAACGTTATTCAATTAATTAGTGGAGGAAACGTTTTTAAACATGACTGGAGTCCCATTGGGACCCTCCTGTGCAATATTGTACTTTCAAGACAATGATTAAAAGACCTATATTTGTTTATTTAGCAGACTTTGAAGAGCTGTTTCTGGTTGCAAATCAGTTTTAATTATCTTTTTTTTTAGTTTTTGTAAATATACACATAATTGAACTAATTGAAATCCAGAAGGTTATCTAAGTTATTTACAATTTACAAAAATCCTAGCTTCCCATGATAACACAAAGAAAGCGTACCAGTTGCAAGTGTCCATCTTTCTATACAGTCCACTGAAAAGCCATAATATAGAAGCAATGGATTTTTAATACTATGCTTTGACTTGAGCAACTTTGACAACGGCAGGCATAGTAAAGGTGTTTCTGTTATCTTGTCAATATAATATAAATGTGGAGCACAGAGTCAAAAGGTCAAGACTGCTGTAAGCCTCATAAATAACATTTTGTGTAAAGTTAATAGAACATTTATACAAAACTGTAAATATTACCTGCAACTACTAATAACAAAAAGAGGGCATTGTACTATAGAAGGGGCTGTCCTTGGGATGAGATACTTAACCAAGATTGGTGAGGAACACATTATACATCCTGACTGACATGTAAATAATTCTGCAAATCACTTATGTTTATTAGAATTAACACACAGAGCACAGCTACCAGATCTGGCTCTGGGACCTCAAGGTAACACTGATGTTTCAACCCTATTTTCTCTTCAAAAGAATGCCTCTGTATTGCCATTTTACTCTTATTATTACTGTTCATCCTTTTTTTTTTACAGAAATGGAAATAATTTGTGATGTGCCTGTGTTGAAATTACCAAAGAAAAGTTCCAGAATCGGTTAAATGGAAAATAATGCACAGATTAAACCTATTTAACAAAGTACATTGTGCATGGAACGATCTCATTGTGCCTGTCATTTGTGATGTGTCCACTGCGTTTGTGAAACATACTGTGTTTCATGAAGCTGAAAGAAATTATTTGCCTAAAAAATATTTAATGCTCACTCTCCCTGTGGTACCTTTTAATTCCTGTTACACACGTCAGGCTAGTGTGACAGAGTTGTCAGATTCCAATAACTCTTGCTATCATATTCTATACTTAAAGCACCATGTATTATCCTACAGCCATGTTTCTGATTGGATTGTGAGCTTTCAAAGAATGTATAAGAAACGGACAGTAAAATGACCAGAGGAAAGGAATCAGCCATTACAAGAAGAATTTATTTTAATTTTCAAACCAGAGCTGTATTAAATTGTATTATACAATTTTATACCAACCCGATATATATTATATAATATATATATATTATATATATATATATATATATATATATATATATATATATATAGCTATATAGTAAGAGCCTATGTTTTTAGCCTATTTTTAGGCTAAGGTTGCCTGCCCTAGCAGAATTTGAGTTGCTGGATTCGGTTTCTGCTGGGTTACATAGTGACCGTTTATAGTTTATAGTGACTGTTTAAGTTTTAAATGTTGAGTCAGACTGTTAAAAACCTTGTCAGTCTTGTTTATATTCTAACATACCAGCCTTAAATTAGAATATAAACAATACTGATAATGTTTTGCTTTTGAACGTTTCAAATTCTCTAATGTGTTGCTCGGATTTATGTAATACATGATTTAAGCATATTACCAAGTGAATTATTATTGAAAACATTCAATTTAATATCATATTTCGTGTTTAAATAGCGAGAGTATCATTTTAATACAGTATCACTGGACTTGCTATACCAGAGGTATCAATTCAGGGATTGATTATTTTGGCTGGGAGTTAGAACAAACATGACCTGTACTTGTTGTTGGGCTATATAACACTTGTAATATTATTTCAGCTATACACTAGCAAGCACTCGAGTTCTGTCCTCTAACTACAGTACTATTACGTGACATATGCTTTGGGCTTTCCTTTTTTAGGGATGTTTAAAAGTCAGTAATATGCTGGTTTCATGCTTGAGTCTAACCAAATCAGTCATTCCTCTTTACTGGGCTGTGAATAGAAGCCTTTGCAAAGTTTATTTATTGAAACTACTGGGATCTGTTATGGGAGGATAGTAGAAACCCAATGCAATTGAATAACACATGGATTCCACTTGTTATATATCACAGAATAATCCCATGTTGGTATTAGAAAGGCAATACATTGCAATAGTGGTAATTACAAATCCATAATTAAAATGGTTTCTAATTTGGAATGTATAGCCTTCTGTTACTGAACAAGCAGTAGCTATTAAATATTGAGAAAGACTTCCAGCTGTTATTGTACAGTAGTTTAATACCAGAAAAGGCTCAAAGAACAAACAGGTACTCGTACGGCTTAGCATCTTTTCCGAATACCTATTTTTTTTTTGTTTTGTTTCTGAAATGCAAATGCTGTTCTCTCTGCCGCCCACAAAAATACTGCATTTGCTGAGTTATGTAGAAAACAATCAAACCTAGTTTAGATTAAAAAGGGCTCTGAATATTCAAATGAACAATTGTCAATTCTTTTGTTTTAGCCACCTGTTGTAATATCCCCTTTTGTGTTATTTTTTTTTTTTTTTTTGTGAATAAATTTGGCTTACATTATAATCCAGCTCATTTTCAGTTTAACTAGGCTGCTTCATGTCACTTTGACAACACAGGTGTGTTATATATATATATATATATATATATATATATATATATATATATATATATATATATATATATATATAATAAGTTCAATACAGTAAAAAAAATATATAATGCAGTATATTATAGAGTTATTTAACTGTTCTGCAATATTATTTTTCTTTTAAAATGCATTAATACTACAGGCAAGATTACAACACCTTGGGGTGGCCAAGTTCTTCAATATGGCAGCCATACATCAAAGTCGAAGGAAACACTCCTGCAATATGGTTTATAGCTAGATATACAGTAGCAAGGAGAAGAAATATCACTCCTAAAGTAAATTCTGTGTTAAGTTTAAAGTAATCATAAAATGTCCTCTTTGCCGACCCCAAGAGATAATAGCTTTAAGGTTACCCTACTTAACGAAATTATGGGTATCTATAGCCCTGCTGCAAAAGGGTTACACAAAAAAATAATGCCTGGGTAATTAAAATTATATTGCTATAGTAATCAGAGTGCCATAATTATATATTATTAAATAACAACATAGCACTATCTATATAGCACTGCTATTAGGTTCACCAATCAAGGACTGTTAGATATGTATATATTCACATAATCAAAAGTCTTTGTTTTAACTATAATTTGTTAATCAATTATAAGATATACAACATTCTAAAATGAGACAAAGACTTATTTGTAATTGTGTTGTGTTATTTAAGTTTTTTTTTTTTCTTTTTTCTTTTACATATTACTTTTAGAATGCTGTTTGTGTTATTGTATCTTAAAACCACTAATGTATAAAGGCTGGTGAAGAGTTTCCATACTCCTCTTAGTCATTCCTCTGGTAAAAAAAAAACCCAAAACAAAACAAAACAAAAAAATCAGGAGTTCTTGTTAAATTCATTTATTTAGCATAATAACCTAATCTGATTAAACCTTGGTCACTCTAAATCATGACAATGTCACTTTCCAGTAGTCTTACTTAAATCAGATTAAATTATCTGTCATTGGTATACAGATAAAAGAATGTGTTTCTTCTTTAGAATTTCTTTTAGTTTTTTTTTTTAAAAAATATTGAACTTAATTCAGCAAATTTCTGTATAAGACCATCTAGTTCCCCTGTCACAGACTGTTTGTATTGGGTACACTTTCTCTCTTTCTACTGTTTCACCATTGCTGGCGATTGACTCCATGGTTACTTAATAAGATTTCTTCAAACTCTTCTTTTGTATGTCTTCAAGTGGATTTATCTGTTCAGCTAGTAACAATGTATCTCTGCTGACCTGACAAGGCATTAAACGCACACACAATTATATGGTTTGGGTCAAAAACGCATTGGCTGAAGGATATAAGTCCAAATCATATCATTTCTCTTTAATCTTTTTAAAAACCACTAAATAGATGCCGTTTCCTTGATAACAGTAT
Source organism: Polyodon spathula (assembly GCF_017654505.1). NCBI lineage: Eukaryota > Metazoa > Chordata > Actinopteri > Acipenseriformes > Polyodontidae > Polyodon > Polyodon spathula. Next base: position 6,499,758 of record NC_054545.1, read on the forward strand.
ATCACATCTAGCGTATTTATCGTTATAAATACTCAGTCAAATGCAAAATTAAATAAAAAATGTAGATCTACCATGGCAAAAGTTTTGTATTTGTTTAAAAATATATATTTTTGCATAATTACACCTCAAAAGAGCACCTTAAAACATCCATTATACAGAATTCAACTTTAACAGCATACCACTGCTAAAAAGCTCAATATCATTTGATGCATACACTTTTATTGGAGCATGTAAACCTCCTCTACATAATGAAGGAAAAAATATCATCAGATGGTCAAAATGGTCCTGCTGGTTAATGATAGTTGATATCCTTTAGACAGGTTTGAAATACTAGAAGACTTGAAGATTTCAATTTCCCATACTTACATTTACATGTATGCTGTTGATTTATGGCCTTATTTTAACTGCCTTCTACATGCAAATGCCTGTTGTTTGGACATATGCATAATATGATTCAGAGGGCCATCCCTCCACCATATGGGACAATAGAAAGTGTGAATAGGGAAAATCAGCTTTAAAAAAAAAAAAAAAAAAAGTGCTTGTTACATTATTCACAGTTATTCATTTGTTTTCTTTAGCAAATTACCAGTATGTGCAAAAGGCATTATTATTTGTGCAAATTCCATACTGAATAAGTATTGTTTTACCACAGGTCTCAGAGAATATCAGACAAATGAATGTCTAGATATGAAAATCTGATATGGACAGATTGAAAGATGGATGGGTGTAATATTTGCAAAAAATAAGGATTTTCTTCAAAAATGTGTCTACTGTTCTAAAAAAATTGTTACATGGCTGTTTTCCAGCTGCAATTGGCTCAGGGGTTTAATAATTGCATTAAACACACTATTATAACGGATGATGCTTTATTGTGTTTCGTTTAGTTTTAGCATGCCATTGTGCTTTGTTTGTTATAGAGTAATGAAGAAGATTGCTGGAGTGTCACAAGAATTGATTTAAAAGTAAACATTTGCCATTTGTTTTAGTCTGAAACATTTGAAATTTAATCAAATAAAAGTGAGTTTGCAACAGCAGAGCAGAAAGCAAAGCATTACTGCAGCTCACTGATTAAACTTTAAAAGGAATCAGCTGAACATATTTAATTAGAGAATTTTAAAGTAAATCTGTAGTTTTTACCCCTTTTCTTTTCCTTTGAGAAATTAACTATTCCATTCGCTGCATAAATTTTCAGGTTTCACTTGTGCGACACTCGGGGGTGTTGAATTTTTTATGACAAAAACGGTCTAATAATTGTTGAACAGATGTAAGTGCTGGAGAGTGGGCTCCGACAGACCTCATAAAACGGAATTAGCATGTTAACCCAGACACTGCCACAATCAAGGCATGGAGATATGCAGTGGTCTGGGACTATAATTAAAATCTTCCTAGATGCTAGCTGTTTAAATAATTTAGAGCTGACCTGTGCCATAAAAGGCTGGAGTTAACCTCATGTTTTTTTTTTTTTTTTTTTAACCATAAGCTTAAAATAAATTAGACATATCATCAAACCTTTGCATGTTTCTTATGTGTATGTAATGTATAACATAAAAGCCATATCTCAGATCTGAACTAGTTTAGAACCAAGCTTGACAGGCCAAGAGAGACTGGGGCTTATTAAAATCTCTCGCTCTCCTTTGGATGTTTAGGAATATTAATAGAGAAGTAAGCACCTATAAGAATGAGGTAACCTCACTTTTTTTTCTTATTCACCTAAAGCTAACCTGTGCATAATTTACTGCAGAGTGTTTCCTTTAAATGAAATATTGGCACATATTTGTGCATATGTAAGGCAGTAACAGTGGTCCTCTTTTGCTCTTGAGTCTGTGCGTACCAAATATTGATTTCAATGCTAACACCTCTGGAAGTGTGACTACATATTTTTCTGGAAAACATTTACTTATAGGGTTCAGTATCAATCATATACAGTGGTGCTTCTTTTCTTTCAGTTAAGGGGAGGTTTGTTTTGTGATAATGACTTAAGCTTAGTGTTCTTCATTCTATATCTAGTCTACATGGTTAATTGAGAAAGAAAGTTGAAGTCTTCTGAAAAAGAGTTAAATGATACTGGCGTTTGTGGGTATGATTTACAAAACAATATAACTTGGAGAACAGCTAAAGCATTGGTCATTTAAATAAAAGATAAAAAAAAGGTTTGAATCAAAATGCAACATTATTTGTTGAGCACATCACTTTTATTTACATTGACCTGCATTAAATGGAAAAGTAAGAAAGCAGACCATTTAAAAAACTTGATGAAATAATATGGTATACTGTCCTGTGCCAATTGGAATGCCTAGTATTGAAATCCAGATAACTGCAGTGATGACTTTAATGTTTGATTGACCTTAGGGAAAATAGGCAAACTTGGGCAAACTTGTACTTTGGCGCCCTTCAATTCTGCACTCCCAGCATGTTTCTCATACTGGCTTCATAGTGATATTGACTTGATCTCTGAGAATTTTCCAACAATGAACAAAGGGAGAGAACAGAACATAGATCCTTTGCAGAATGCCAAAGAGTGACATGGAATCTGTTGAAGATGTTGCGGCATCCCCCACCAGGAGATTCAACAAGTGGCATCCACATGGAACAAAAAACCCTCTTGGGTTTTGATTTAGGATTCTTGCCTGTTCACTCATTTGCTTTTTCCTATTTGCGCCATTGTCATAACCCTGGCCACGGCAGACTTTGACATTTACTTCAAAATCCTTCAAAGTAGTAAGTATTATATCCACCAGCTCTTGTCCAGTGCACTCGTCCACTGTTTTAAAGCCAATAAAGTGCTCTTAGATTATTACTTTGCCATCAGAAGTGTGAAGGAACCTAACAGTGAAAGGCATTTTTTCAGAAAGGCTCACATCCGGAGTGCAGTCTAGTATTGCAGAGTAGTACTTGGCACTCCTCAACCTCTCAGGAATGTCTTGCAGCACGTTCTTCACCAATAATTAAATTATATCTCAATCTGAATTGTTTTTCCGCAGTAGTGATCAGTCACCTCTCTGGAAAGGATGTGTCGCAAATATTCCTTCAGTACTTTGTCATATTTTCCAAGTAACTCCACTAAACCTATGAAGTTCCCATTATTCGCAGTGAAGAGCTTGTCAGATGAGTCTCAAAAAGCCAGGTTATTTTTAAAGAGATAGAGCGTTATTGTCATGAGCCTCTGTAAAACATTCTCCCAGTGCTTTGTCTCTTGTTTAATGACAAGCTGAAACTCCATATCGATGCAGTTACTCAGTTTTATCCTTTGCTCTGCCTCAACCCATGTTCGGTAGGAATTGAAATGAATAGGCAACCTTTCATGACGGACAAGAATCTGACATATGTGCTTCCAGTCATTTGACCCCTCTATTGCTAGGGATGATTTTGGTTTCAAGTTGAATAGCTTGCAGCAGAAACAGAAAACCGTATCAATTGACAAAGCAATTGAGTAAAGCAGCCAGTGCTGCTTCAGAACTTACAAGCTTTCTGTTTAAAAATGACATAGAAAAATGACAATTCTGCTCATCCAGAGGAAAATCTATCTCCTTTACTTCTGGAAGACTGTTGATCACTAGCAGATCTTAAATTTTGGGTGTTAGAGTGGGCCATAAAGCAAGATCAGAAAGTGCTTCACTAACACCTGTAATCATCTCATCTCTAACACTAGTAGTAGCACTCGCAGTGACATCTTCATTATTTTGGTCCGGACTCTGTTTCGTCAGAGTCTCTTTGTTTCTCTTGCAATGTATCTGGGAAGTTGCATTGTGGATTATTATTTTCACCCAATGTCTCAGCTGTGACCGTCTCATTACTGCACAGTTGGTCGTTTACAGATTTTAAGTATTTTTTCATTGTGTCTGCATCTTTCTTCACTGCAGACATAAAGTCAGCTTTTCGTTTCCTGTTCTGAGCCCCTGACATCATCTTCTTAGATAAGAGCAACATTTTGTCTCCTGTTATTATGTTTAACAAAATAAAATAATAGAGGCTTGCTAATGTAATGTAGGCTAATGTTGTCCGCAACTGTGCTAATAGAGTAAACTCTTGACTTCTGGTTTATTCCAAGCCAGAACAAGGTGTTTTTTTTTTCTATAAGAATAACTGTGTGGCTCCCTGTAGAGGGAAAAAAAAATACTTAAGGATGATTGCTTATTGGGATGTTATCGCACATGCTATTATACAGGCATCAGTAAGTTACACTGAATTCTTTAAAAAGTTTTTTTTTTGTTTTGTTTTTAAACTCATGGCGCGATGCCCCCAAACCACAGGGCCCTGGGTGACTTCCCACTTCGCCCACCACTAAGGCCGGTCCAGATTGAAACTACCTGATTGAGACATATTTACATTTGAAGATTCACAATCTATTGTAGAGAATAATAAATAAATACATAAATTATCACCCAAAAAACGATTGTCCCCTTAGAACCCTGTAAGGGCATTTTCATGAAAAGAGATCTTAAAAAGCTTTCTCTTATGCTTTTTTTGAAGCCCAAAATACTGGCAAAATTGAATTCACAAAATTACGGGCTATAGCCAAATAGGTTGCTTTTTTTATGTAAAATAATCTGATCCAGGTGCTAAAAAGTTGTTTTCCTACACTTTAAAACAGCTAATCTAACAAATATGTATGTAACAAATATTAGTAATGAGGGCAACAACTGGCCCTTAGATTCAACAAACATAAAACAATTCACTGTCTGTTGTAAGCCTCCTGCTGTTGCTCTTTAAAAAAAGTCCCATCAATGAACTGCAGAACAGTACAGTTAAAACCCAATCGTCATTAATTACTTCTGCTTCTGAATAATTTACAGCAGAAAACTTCCACTGCCAACTGCAATTGAACCTGTATCCCTGAATTCAAAAGCAATAGTGCTCTGTAGGCCTCTTGAAGAATGCTCAATGCGTTCTGATGTAAATAACCTTGTCTCTCTTAATATATTAGGCATATACTGTCGAGCATTTAAAAATTAAATATGTCTATATCCACAGCCACGTTGTAACATCATATCAATATTTTTAAATTTTTTATGCATGTATGCTGGGTTGTCCAGCTTCATTAAGGACATTCATCATCCCTCAGGCGGGAATGCATTCCCACTGGAGTTTTAGGATTGAGGCCTAACAGACAAATGTTTCCTGCTCTCCAATATGCTCCTATTCTTTTCTGCCATCAAAGTTTCCACCATAGATAAATACGGTAAATCTGGTGCATTGTATAGAAAAGTCCCATGAAAAAAAAAAAAATATATATATATATATATATATATATATATTATATATATATATATATATATATATATATAAATGCTGAATACTGATGGTTTCTGCAGCTCTCCTCTGTAACTAAAATATATGATACTCAGTTACAAAAAGAAAAAGCATTGCTACTCATTTCATGATTTTAAATCAATTCTTTGGTATTTTATAGTAAATTAGAGACCTTCCTAATAAATGTACAGACAACCACAATGGGACCATTAAGTGGCACCTACCACCCTGGGGCAGTACTTATCCATTAGGATGCCAAATAGGTACCATGCTTGGTAAAAGCATGGGCCTATATTTGATTAGCTGTCCAGGTAGACTGAATCACTTAAGAATTAAAGTGCATTTACCAATCTCCTCCTTTTCCCTGGCTACATTATTCTACCATGCTAAGAGCTTCAATTAAATCACCCATTGCCTAGTCAGGTGCTAATTGAGATGAAGCTTAAGTTCGTCAAGGTGATTATAAGCAGTAGCTTAAAATGGCTATAAATGGCCTTTGCAGAAACTGAAACAGTAGGGGGGTATTTCTTCTTTATCTACATGACACCAGCAATAATAGGCAAAATTATCACTATATCACAGCTGCAAAGATGATATGATTTTTTTTTTTTTTCTGCAATTGTGGATTAGAAAAAAAAAATTGAAGGAGATAATTTAAAGCCATTAAATGTTATTATATAACCTTTACTTTTTACTTGTAATTAACACCACACAAATGAATCTGCATATGTGTCTTGGTCTTCTGACACTGAAGGAAAAGTAGTTTTTATTTCAAAAGTGTTCTTAGTTGCTTTAAATCCCTGACCTGGATGTATTGAATTCCGGAAAATAAAAGTACTTTTCATGTTATATATAAAATCAGGATCTATATGATTTTTAGACAGACATAAGCAGAGGAACACATCGTGAAAGCTCTCGACCCAGTGGTTGACCAACATGGGTGGCAGGTAGCTCTCAGGATAATTACTTAAACTATTTAAGAACTTCACTGCATGAGGTATCTTGCTTATGGAATGGGCAGTGTTGTGTGATGCACTGCCGTTACAGATTCTGGCCCCTGTTGGTGCAATGAGGTGAGGATATAAACTCTAAAACTATTTTGCATTGTGGCTAAGATGCTCACTTGCACTGTGAATGAGGGCAGGTTCATTCTGAGTCTCCACCCTGTTACAGTGTCATGACTCGGACCCCACACTTTCCCTTCAAACTACACCTACAGTCTGACCTTGAAGCATTCAAGTAGCCTAATGCATTGTGGGTTGCAAAGGTCCTTTACCAATGAAACAGTTGAGCCTTGAATTAAACAAAGTAAAGTCTGTTCAAATGAAACTATTTTCTAAAAAGATCAGTACATGCTCACACTAACTATATGTCAGTAACAGATTAAAAAGAATGAAAATTGAGAAATCAATTTGCAACCATTTTAGGTTTCCTTTTGTCATATTTATGACATATCCCACATTTGAATCATCTGTGCTGCATTTTAAAGGATCTTGTTTAGATATTGGCAGTCTAAAAGTGTGATTTGGAAACCTGCTACCACAGTGATACACAATTAAAGAATGTTGCATAGTCAGTGAACATTTCATGTACACTTATTTTGGGAACACAGCTTGCTTCTTGTAAGACCGGAATTTGGAACTCTGTTAAGTGATATATTATATGGCACAATAATCGTAAAGTATGTTTCACAACACATTGCATGCTGTTTCCTTAATGTGCAAGAAAAAAAAAAAAAAACACATTTTAAGTCATTTATAGAATATATATAAATAATTATTGGTACACATAAAACCTGTCTTCATTCTTTTTGTAATCAGTTTAATGGGTAGTAAACTATTTGCGGTGTTCTAAAGGATACTGGTATTGTAACAGCAGGTGGACTTTAATGCAGGTTTTCACTTATCTACCAATTTAGAGAAAAACCCTAAATTTGCCCGCCATTATTCCTCATCAGCGTTCCAAATAGGAGAGAAGTAATGTGGCCTTCTGCAAAACATTCAAGTATAAGACATTAAATATAAAGGGAATGATATATAATATAAAATCATATACTATCATATCATTTTTAATTATTGTATAATTCACTAAACTGATTTGGTTATGTTGAGTACATACATACATTGTAAAATGTGTTTTCTTGTTATTATTATGTATATATATATATATATATATATATATATATATATATATATATATATATATTAAATGAAATGACAAAAAACAGCACATGTTTTCATTATAAACAGTGACATTTGCATGTATGTGCTAATTCAAATGAAAAACACAAAGAATGTCTAGTATTCACTTTGCAATAGAAATTACACAAACGTTACATTTGCGATAATATGATAATATCACTGTTTGACTGTGGAGACATTATCCTTTCCAGTTCTGCTCTCAAAGCTGTTTTTCAGATACCTTGTTAACCTAAGCCTGGTCCCAATGACACGTGTGAGGTTGTACGATTAGCTGCTCCAGATTGAGGTTTCAGCCTGGGAAATGGAGGCCAATCACTTATGTAGATTGTGGTAATACAGCCTTGAAAGATAGAAATGGAGAATAAAAGTAAATGCATTACAAAATAAATTATGTCATTTAAGAATATAAACTGTTTAAATGTATAAAATATAATTGTTCCAATATACATGGCCTTAATTTATGCATTTATGTTAAAGTGTTAATCTACATTTCCATAAAAAATTATTTCAAGCAAAAGATTTCACAGAGCACCTAATCTGTGTTGTAATAATTTGTAAAGGATTTAAGAGTATATTTAACATTCTTAAAATGTTTTGTCCTCCTGAAGATTTTGTTTACATTTTGGCAGCCCTGCCTTGTTGGATTTAGCTATCTTTATTGCTAATCCACATCTGGTTTCAGTGGAAGAGAAATGTTTAATTAGAAACATTATCTCAGACTCATATTGAAATGTTTTAGAGAAAAACAAAATCCCCTAAACACATTCATCTTGCATCAGTGTGCATGCGTGATCATGTCACTGACAAGACTGAAAAGTAAGTACCTGTATGTTCACCAGCACCAAAATAATTTAAACATCTAAATACCCTCACCAACTGGATACTTCAAAAAGGACCTGTGACGTGCACAAGTTATAAAAACCAACACCAGGGAAAACAATATTTTTTTGGAAAACACATTTTCCAACAACGTAACACTGGTATATGCTTATTTTGTGAATATGGCTCTGTAATTGGCTGACATTTATTTTTACAGTTCAACTACTGTATGCTGTATTTGACTGTTTACTATGCTGTGGTAATTCTTAATCAAAGTTTAATACAGAGGTGATTAACATTTAAAACCTTAGCACACAGTAGCCCAAGAGTGAAATTCAAATAACATTTTAGTTGTGTACATCATCTAAACAGAGCTTTGGAGTGTGACGAATCCCAGTGCGTTCATTTTACTTCAGGTATCTTCAAGTCAGTCAGTAGCAGTACTTTTCGTTCTTACTCTTAGCTCTATTACATTTTGAAGCATTTCTGGAAATGTGTATTTGTTCACTATTTTTCTATTATGTAATGTTTCTCTTTGTTAGAGTTAGTGTCATTTTTATATAAAACATATAACCCATTTGTCTTTGCAACATGGGCAATTTAAATGCACAAGCTTTTATGCAAAGCACGCTAAAGTGGAGCATTTTTCCCTAAATTGGACATTTTTATGGTTCTAATTTTACCATTATGACTGCAAGAAATGCTGCCCCAAAGGGACTGTACCTCTTCTCTTTTGTGTTCTTATGTGACGCCTGGATGACAAGTTTCAATATGCATAGAGAATAGCAATTTTGCAAGACTTTGTGTCATCAGAACTTGACACAGCAGATGTGGCTGGAATTAACCATTTCAATATCTAGGTAGTATCACATGTACACACTAAAGTTCTGCAAAGCCTGGTCGCCTATGCATCATCCTACCAATAACTTTTTAGTAGTTAATGTAAATAAGTGGAACGAGACATGGGCTACACAACACTGTATTAACTGTGTAAATTAAGATTTTTGTGAAGTCTATTACATAAACTGTCACCCCTCCAGAGGGTCCAAGTGACAGTTTCCATAGCAGCAAGTAAGGGGGCGATTGGATACAGTTTATGGGTTTCCTGTCTTACGTTCAGAAACTCAATAAATGGGCTTGAGTTGTTTTTTTGCTGTAGAATATTGAAACCTTTTTTTATATATACTGTATATCTATATTTACTCCTTTACAGCATCGTATATTGCAGAATTCATGTCTTTGTGTATCACTTTCATTTTTCAAAAGGTAGCACATCAGTGGCTGTTAAAGTCAAAACAGGCATTATAAGTTTGAAAGGTTATTTTTCTTTGCTAAAATTCATCTGGCAAGAAATCTTCTTGATTGTGTTTCCTGCCAAGATTCATTAGCTGTGTGGCCTAATTATGAGGCTTATGGAGAAGGAACTCAATGATCTTATCTAGTTTATAATCCTAGTGAGAACTGCCCCACATAGCTTTAACATTGAGCAGGTCATCCCACTGGACACCAAGATGTACTTTAGTCACTTAAGAACATTTTATCAGATTTGCTCTGCCATTATTATGTCCTTAGCATTGGCACAGAAAACACAAAAATATAATTTTGCCAACAGTGGATCCCAGTTACTGGCATGCAGTGATCCATCGTGTATAAAATTGCAGTGGGAACAGAGTAAGGGTGAATACGGTTTTAAATACCATTATACACAACTAACAATTACTATATTCACACAATTCTTGTTTTGAGATTTAGCATTTATTAGGGAGCTCCCCTAAATCCCTTGTTTAGAAAGATACAGGGTATTAATGCTTGTGACAGGGTAGCCCTCTGCCATGTGGCTGCATGCATCCACTGCTGAATGACAGGCAGGAGATCGAGACAAGGTTTAAGTTAAGGTGCCCCGCAGGCTAACAGGATTTATTTAGATAGCAATGGCTGCGAACATACAACACAGTGTACAAAAACTCTGGTAGGATCTACTAATCTTTTCTGTTCAATAATAAACTAACATTGCTGAAGAGAGTGATCATGGCTGATAAATGGTTAGGGTGGATATGTGATGGGCAGATATGCGACGGATTACTGTACTGTCCAATGTTTTAGTTAAAATAAAATCCACTGTGATTTATTTATGAACACAGTGCAAGATCGACAAATTTCATGAAAAATACAGTGAAGGCTGGTGCTGTGCTCTTGTAGTAAAGGATACTCCCAACAAGTGTGGTCCTCTGTCCTTTATTGTCCCACAGGCTTCTTATTTTAGTATATCAAACACAAGCCTGGTTGCACACACAGTACATGGTAATTATAGCATCTTTTTTCACCCCCTCCCAGTTACCTCAGTGTATCTCCACTTTTACAGCAACTGTTGCAAGACAGCCCCGATTCCTTGGAAACGGTCCTGCAGATCCTGGTAAAGGAGAACTATCTGCTGTTTAGCGCCTCCTCATGTCGGGAGGCTGAATTTCAGATCGGACCCCCAATCAATCTATCACAAGGATCAATTAATAATAAAACACCTGGAAAAAAAGTTTTACAGGAAATGCAACTGTAATTCTTTTTAATGTATATGTATATATTCAATTAATATTTTTCAGGGTGAACACATTATGCATCCTCCAAGTTCCCTGATCTGTAATCTAAAGCTGTCACACAAGGCAGAAACAATACTGGCAGACCTTTTGGCCCTTTGATGATGAGCTGTAGCACTTTTCCCATCTCTAATGAATCACTCCCTGTTGGTTTTATTTACTGTTTTTTTTTTTCCAGGTCTCATCCCTCACCTGTCCAACATGTTGAGTAGCCTTTCATCTCTCCCTGAACATGCTACATCCCTTGTTTTCACTGCTCCTGCCACCAGCACCTTTACACCTAATCAATCTTGCACCGCTTTTACCAGACATTACCAAACGCGCTGCTACATCCTGAAAGATAAAGATTTGCTTGAAACATGTCAGGTATTAACTTAAAATCAAATAAAAGAGAAGAAATTCGGCAGCATCTTTCCTATCTGTATTTCCCTCCCAAAAAAGCATACAAATGTGTGGCATCAAAATGTAACTTAATCCAGTGGGGAAGTACACATGGCATGTGTGCCAGTGTGAAAGAGTTATACGGTCATGGAAACCATTAAAAAGAATGAAGTTTGTATCTACTTACCTTTTCCGTTGTATAGCTCCTGGGCTTGCTATAGGAAGTTGGAAATCAATTGTCAGGACTCAAAGTCAATTTCGTTGAGAAGCCATTTTAGGCTGGTGGTTCAAGGATAGAATATTTCTAAAAAAAAATAAAAAGGCCAAAGCTAGTAAATATTGTGTTATTTATTTATTTATTTTAATTAGCTATGATGTAAATTCTCCACATTAGACAATTCATTAACATTTGTCTTATGAATCCCTTACCATGTGGTTTCATGTAATCGAAAATGATTCATTTCTATAATTTTATCTATCTGGTCTGGTGAACTTGCTTTGTTAAATTAATTAACAGAGTGGGTTTGAAATCTGGTACCTAACGTCCTCTTTTTCTAAGAGGAGATGGCATCTCACATACAGCAGCATGTTTCTTCCAGGCCTTCTGGATGACTACATTTGCATAGGCAATCTTGAGACGAGCAGAGACTGCCCTTGATGTTAAAAAGACCAGTGACCCTGTCAGTATGCTGTTCATTTCATCCTTAGTTTTCTAGAATTGCTTTTTTATTACACATTACAAGCTTAGTGCAAAGCTACAGTAACATATACAAAACATACATTATTATTTACCGGTCATTTTTTTTATTAATGTAAAATGTGTATTGTGTATATGTAGTTTAAAATAAAATAGCTGATGCTTACAGATAAACAGTTAACGATTTAAATGTATTTATTTGTATTTTTTAAAATCTTTTATTCATGTGGTAGCTCATTTCTTGTGATTTGCTTTCATGTGTTTTAATTTGCTGGCCATCCCCATTATTATTATTATCGAAGGGCTAAATGCTCAATGAAACCATTAGAGATAAAACACCTAACTAGAAAACAAAAAACAGTAAAACAAATTAAATTTATATTGAATTACTAAAGCCATACAATCTTGTAGATAGTACCATGAGCTCCCAGATAAACAGCTCAGCTTTGTTGTCTGTACTATTTAAATCTTTCACAACCCAATCATGTCAGGAGGTAAAGTGTATTCACATTAAGGATTCAAACTATTTTCTAATGTTGGTAATGTTTAATTGATAAAGTTGGGGTAATTCTGTTTGCTGGGCAGTTTTTTTTCTACAGGTTGTTTCCGTAACCCACCAGCCTGCATGACTTTCTACTCTCAAGGCATGGGTTCAAAGCCATCACTTACTAAATGTCTATTTAAAAGGGGTAGACTGTAGCTAATTGGTTAACTGGTTCTGCAGGGACATGGAAGAGAAGCTAAGTATTGACAGAATAATACAATGTCTCTACAGGTATGTTTTATGGCTAGGTTCTGATGCAGTGGTGCCAGATTGTATAGCTATCTTTAGAAAGGGATTCACCACCCCTAGCTAAGGCCTCGTGGCTGACTCGAGCACTGCTGACAGATCCAACTGTAAATTTTATTACAGAAAGTAATGCTGTAATATTATGAAAGGTATGCTGATTAATGGCTTCAGCTTTCAATTAAGTGATGGGGCTCTGCTTGAGTCATTTTAACTATTAATTTAAAGAGAAGGTTGAAAAAATATCTTATTCTATCTCTATGTTGGCCAGTTCAGGGTGTGTGAATATTATCATACTAACAGAAGTGTCATGCTTTCTTAAAGGAGGATTATTTTCTCAATTCAATCTTTTGTCAGAGTTATTTAAATGATATACGGGCCAGAAAAAAAAAACAAAAAAAAAAACAGCCACTTAATAAATAGAGATGCATAGCTTTAATTATTTTTTACACTTTTAACAAAGTAACAATTAGCAACAAACAAATAACAAATATACTGCAGCTATGGGTCAATAAAAATAGAAAAAAAGAAATTCAGATAAACAAATACACACAACATATCTGATGACCAGTATTTTAACAGTGAAAAAGGAATTGGCCAAAGATTCTGTCTACTTGACTTGAGTTACAGGTCATCTGGTAAAGGCAGGACAGCTTGATGAGTCAAACAGTCAGGTTTGCGTTTTGGCTATGCCAAGTTGTCTTGGGATCCCACGGGGACTGTTGTATTGGCTTGGGCACTGCTGTGGATTGGTAAAGCCTAACTGACAGGGATTTGTTTCTCCTCTATGCATTATAGTGGCCCTTACCAACCAGGAGCCAACCAGTGAGCTCAAGCAGACACCTGCTAGGCTGGTCCTAGTTCCCCATTGGCCGGCATGCTCCTGGATGTAAGAAACAGTAGGCTTGGTGGTGGGACTGTACAATGCCCAATGAGCTGTTGTGAGTAGTTGTTGTGGTGAGGGAATGTAATTGGACATTGCATTCTGCGGACGTTGTGGGGTTATTAGGCTGTCTATATTCATACAGTACTCTATGAACATTCATATACATTGTTTCTTGAGATAACTTTGATATACCAAAAATAATGCATTAAGGTAGGTGTGAATAATAAGGCCTGGGAATCTGAACTGTAGCCTGAACTCTGTTTGTCATTAACTGCATTCTTACATAAAATACGGTATCAGCATTACAAAATAGCTGCATGGTGAGAATACTTTTTGCTTTATACTAACAATAAAATGTCCAGAGATTGTGCTGAAAAACTAAATTATAAGCAATATTGGTATGCTTTTTTCATAGACACCAATACATTCTATTTTTACTGATCCCCCCCAAACCCCCATTTTTGGAAGAAACCAAATTAAGCTGTGAAATAACAGCTGCAGGCAAATGGATAGGCCTTGTACTGTAAACTTGTATGTGAACAAAATGTACTCAATAAGAGTGACAGCAGTGCCCAGCTTGTCGACTGTTGCCAATTCTGTCTTGGCTACCCTGTTCCACATTTGCAGATTCGCTCATGATTAAAGGAATTCACAACTTGGAGCACAGACACAGTTGCTGGTTAAACTGCGAAAAAAAAAAAAAAAAAAAAAAAAAAATTGACAATACAGATGTTCATTGGAACACACACAACCACAGCAACATTATTTTTGGTGTCAACCACTGAGCTTGACTGAGCAGATTATTATTAATATATTTGTATCTATTCTTTCCTATTCAGGTAAAAACAAACAAACAAGCAAAAGATGTTGGAACATATAAAACAGCTTGCAGTTAAGAAGGTTGTGGAACCTTACCTATCTTAATAAAAATATAAAAACGCATTCTGTGTTCGGACACATCTATGTTTCCGGCTCGGATCCACACATGAAACCTCATTAGAAAGCCCAAAGAGGCAGAGGTGTCTTAGGTTCTAAGCCTCTACTTTGACATTCACGCTGAGCTGCGAGTCAACCGGGTCTCAGCTCTGATAAATTTGCATCTCTTTGAATGTGACGCTTGTAAAAAAAAAAAAAAGCCCAGCCACTAGATTAAATTTTGCCGTCTAGAAAATGAGAAAAAAGGCCTCTATCTCCTCGAGTCTACTGGGAAGATCTTTATTCTGATTCTTGTTAGAATTGTTTATCACTCTGACAGTGCAGGCCTGGGATGAGATAAAGGCACCGCTCCATCACAAGACCTGACAGTCGTAGGACATGCAGAGGAATGAAAGGAGCCAGGAAAATATTATTAATAGATGCTGACTTGATTTGCCTCGATTGCACGTCAAGAAGAGGGGGAAGCGGCTTGATTGCAGCCTATGAAGTTCTGTCCAAAAGAGAAGCTATTTTTCATTAAGGGATAGAAGTCTTTTTTTTTCCCCTCCCGTTTTTTTCCAAGGAGCTGATAACTTATGCAGTTTATTCTAAGCGTGCTGATTTGTGTCAGCAAGGAACGAAATGGAACTTATCTCTTCTTTCACAAAGTAAACTGCCTAGCCAGCGAGGTGGCATGGCCTTCACCCACGTTAGTTTGCACACATGGGCCATCATAGTTTGAATCCCAGCAATGGTTCAAATTTAGGCTTATCCCATCCAAAAATACAGTACTGTACATTTGTACTAGTCAGGAAGAAAAAAAATGCACTGATTAGAATTTGTAATACATAACAGTATAAAAACAATACTTTTGTACGGTGTTTATTAAAACATGCCAGGTGCCTGCAGTTTATCAGAATGCGTTTGTCGAATAGTTTTGAGGCCGCTATATGGAAAATAACAGTTCTTCATTTTCTACACACATAAGCATATGGGACAGCTAGCCAACGCATCAAATTTCCTTGTTAAAACAAACAAAAAAAGAAGCTACTGCAGACGATGACAACCTAATGTCAGACGATGTGTTAGGAAGACAATATAATGAAAGAATGTCTTTATTACAATTCTGAGTAATTTTTTAGCCGATAAAACAGATTATTCCACAAATAACATAATACAATGTGAGAAATAACATTACAAAAAAATACTGAAAACATAATGTTGCATATAAGCAGCAAGAAAAGATGGAGCTCCTGTTACTTAGGTTATTGCATGTGATGATATAGACCTGGTTTACTATTAGCTTTAGTTTGGTTTACATGCAGTTAGAAAATGATTTCTCCATTGTTATAAAGATATGACATAACATTTACATGCCACACACATGCTACTTCATATGATAATGGCGAGGGAATTTGAAGGGTGGATAAATCATTTTCTCACACTAAAAACCTGTGTAAAATTATTACCATTTACAGGTGACTCCTTACATGATAGTGCTTTATAATTTAGCTGTACAAAAACAATACTGAAGCTACCACAAAGTCAATATATTGCACAGTTACACCAGTGAGACATTAACTAAGCAAGGCTATATCTATACAATCTAATCTTTAATCACACTTATTAAATGTTGTGTTAAATGTTTAGTGTTCAACACACTACCTTTCTTTGGATTTATTTTAACTCATAATATTTTATTGACAATCCAGTCGCATACATAACAGCACTACATACAGTACCCGTAATGTAGATCCAACCCACACATCTGATGCTGCATAGAAATCCAGCATTTCACTTGCGCTATAAATAAAGAGATAAATAAAGAGGAAAAAGGACAAGATAGATATGTACAGTTCAGTTGTATAATACAAGTACTTTCTCATGTAGTATTACACCTTGTCTTAGATGGAAAATGCAATATGTACATTGCTGTTTATCTTTAATTTATTAAATCTTACCATACATGTAGTGATTTCCAGTTTCATTCTTCTGATTTTCTGGTTGCTGGGCTTATGGGTATAATATAATTATGTGACTCCAGATATTGGAAGTGATGGGAAGGAGTTGTGGTTCTTTAAAAATACAAGATTCATAACAAATTGAGCAAAAATAATAGAGTAGCTTGATTATTTTATTAGCTTTATCTTCTTATTGCAATTATTTATTAATTCATTTTTTTATTCAGCACAATCTGCAGCATAACGAGCCAGTCTTCAGCCTGATACAGCGTCTCAGCTTAAGAAATTTCAGTCCTCATTATAATTTTCTTTTCTTTTCTAATATTAAGTCAGGATTGCTAAACTGAAATGACAAATTGAATTTTGAGAGAGGTGCTGCCTGTACCCAATTTAATAGCTGGGTAGGCTGGAGGAGGGATAGTCCCTTGTCTTAGGGTTGTGTAGCAAGTACATGGCTGAAATGGCATTGAGATCAGGACCCTAAAGATGTACAGGAGGCAGAAGATTGTTCTTAAAATACTCATTGTAACAGATTACCTATTGAATCTATTGCTTCTAATCATGCTGTTATTTACAGTCGCTCTACTGTAACACACCTCTTCCTTGCAGAGACTACGAACACTGTTGTTTGGGGTTTTCTGGAGGCTGTTTGCTGAATGTCTGCAACTGTAAAGCACACATTTAAAGCATGTCTTGAGGTAAGATGTTATCTGAAATCACGTGGTGGAGTTATTTTAGTTTGTCAGCAGGTGACCCATTTAAAAACAAACTCAAGTTTTCTTTAAAGAAAAACCCTCACTGTCTTCAAAATAACATTAGGTTATAACAACCATGCTAGAAATATATAAGGAAACTGAGTAGGTATATATATATATATATATATATATATATATATATATATATATATATATATATATATATATATATATATATATATATATATATTGGGAGATAAAGGGAGTTAGCAAACAAACTATGAAAAATATTCCTTTTAGTTATAGTGAGTTATTTATCTTTATCAGTACACTTTCCTTTTTTTGTGATTTCCGTTATAAAAGTATCTTTTTCTTCCATATTTTACTTGATGGACTTCATTTGGCACTAATATTGTTCAGCCCAATTTTCCTCAGGGCATCCTTTAGGTTTACAGGTAGAATCTTCTTGCATTAAGGTATATTTTGATGGAATGCAAGAATGTATTCAAATGTGAACAAGCATCAATTGAATGTAATTTGTTGAAAATAGTTACTGCAATTTCATTCTGCTCAGATAGTTTTTAAAAAAAAAAAAAAAAAAAAAAAGCTTTTTTCCTGTTTTTTTTTTTTTTTTTTTTTTTTTGGTCATTCTCCAGCTCCAAAAAGGTTTGGAATTTTTGTTTGACAATTTTAGGGTACAAGGGGACTGGCCCAACATTAGTGCCTTTTTCTGATTTGTTGGAAAAAAATATTAATCTGTTTCTGAGTTATAGGAATTTGACATTTTGGTTCTGAGCATGCTCAGTACAGCTCTTGCAGTTAGATGTTTGGTCAAGAAAAAGGAATTGGCCTCCCAAAATATCCTTTTTCACGAGGGGCTAATCTTCTTTCCTCTTTTTCCAGTTAAAAAAAAAAAAAAACATGAAACCGCCTGAAAATCATGTATCTTTAGTAAATCATGACATGTCTGTATACAATCAGATTGACTGTAATACTATCTTATCGTTTTGTGGGTGAGAAATGTGTTTATTTTATCTTTTTAATTTTTTTTTTTGTCACACGTCTCCCAAAAAAGGAATTCTTGTCACGACAAAAGCAGCTGTTCTGGAGAAAATAGATGTACTCTGGCGAAAAAAGATTGTGGACAGCCACCACGAGTCCTCAAGAGAGGTTGGCCCAAGACAGACAGCACTTCCCGGGGCAGCAGTGTGAGGTACCTCCCTTACATTTTAATTGCTGATATCTCAGCCTCTGTTCATATGAGAAAGACGAGAGAGCCCTCATTTTGTTCCACTGCTCTCTCTCTACCTCCACTGCAATATGAGTTTGTGAAAAACAAAAAAACAACTATTAATCACCACCTGGTCCTTGGCTAATAATAAGGGGTGGTGAAGCTCTGGTCTGTAGTGTAGAGGCACTCGACATCATACACCTAGTGGACCATGATAATGGCTGTCTCTTGTGTTATCTGCAGAAAGTTGTATGTTGTTTGTCTTAACTAATGGTGGCTGTCTGTGGTTGCTTATGTTGCCTTGCCCCTTCCACTGCTTGTAAAAGGGTGGGAGGGAATGGAGAGATAGGGTTAAAAACCCTAACATCGCATTTACCTACTTTGTTTTGCAAAGAAACAACAAACAACTAGCATGTTTGTTAGTTATATATTAACTGGTGCTTCTATTGACATAAAGGTATTACTCTCATTTTTGGAGTTTTAAAAGTAAAATGAATCACTCACAAAAAAATCTATTTGCTTATTTTGAAACAAAAAAAAGGCTGTTTTCTTTAAACCACTGGGACAGGATGAAGTTAGTTAACCTCAGGTGACATCAATATCCGCCCTTGTAAAAGACATGGCAACATTTTAGAATGTAGTATTCTACCACTCCTGTTCCTTAGCTTCCACATCATAAAACACATGCGTGGGCTTCTTCCTCAATCATTTGTGTAAACGTTGTGTACTACTGCCTTCTACCAGGGCAGTAGAAATGAAACATGCGGTTGTCTCAAACGATTCAACGCTGTTATGTATGATATTTATCCAGCTTGTTTCTTCATTACTGTTATACACCTACCCCTTGCAGTATTAGATCAGATTAATATCCATCAACAGAGTTTTCTAGACAATTTTTTTTTTAAACTGATTTAAGGAAGCATAGCCCAAAAGAATAGGAAATCTGCAATTCTAATGCTGTGAAAAGCTGAATTTTAAAAGTATTGGCTTATAATCAACGAACGAGCACATGATCAAATGGATAAGTAATGGTTTGGTGATATATTCATTTAACTCGTATTTTAATTTAAGTTTCAAAAGGAAATGTAATTCTGCAACTGGATAACAAATTTTCACCACAACCAAGAAAACCAAAAATTGCATTTCCCAATCAAAACCCAACACGTCTCTTTTAATTGGGATTGTGATAAATTGACAAGAAAAAGTAATAATAACTACAGGCTAATCTAATAAAATATAAATATGGATAAGTTGATTTCTCAGGGGATAAGTCAGGCGAGGCATTTTAATATTGGATATTTCAATATTTACCTCAATTGTGCAAAAGATTGTTAAAACATCCTACGCTTCCTTATTTGATCCTAAACTGTTATTATAAAATTCTGTAGCGTTGTTTCCTAACATGGCATATATTTGCCTGAAATGCTTGTTTATGTGTTAACGGAACACATAAGCAATATGTTATCTGTTTTGTTGTGGGTTTTTAGCTACCTTGAATGTGCCAAACGGCTAATTACACAATTTAACTTGTGTTTACTTTATGTAGGCTTGTAAAATAATGATATTTCACTGAGTGCAGTTAATACAAACAGATCAACTTGATGCATCAAATGCCTATTAGTACATGAATTAAACTTTGTGGAGAATGAATTCATTCAACCCTCAACACATTCAGTATGCATAGAAAAGTAGATGCTGTCTATGCTTGATGAATCACAGCAGGTTTTAATTGTACCGTTGTGTTTATTCACTGTTGCTGTGAAACCTGAATAGGCTTGCACACGTTGCAAACGACTGTTTTTGCCAAAATTCTATCTAAAGGTGATTCAAAGCCCCAAAAGAAGTTCCCTGGAATTAAGTGTGGTTTAATTGTGTGTAAACTGTTTTTGGTACCTAGTTATTAACTTCTGTAACTTTGCCCTCTTTCCTAGTGCATATTTATCTGCATGGCGTAAAGGAACAAATCCTTAAAACCCCTAAATTAGTTGATTTCTTTCCATTGCTTAAAAATAAAACATTTAGAGAAATGTCATTCTGTTGAGAAATTAAATTCTCTTTAGACCCTTCCACTGTGTCCTACAGCAGCAACCTGAGTGAATTCTCACCTTTGCGGAAACAGATTACTGTGCAGCAATTAGAGCTATATATATATTATATATATATATATATATATTAGATATTATATATATATATATCTATATATATATGTTTATGTTAAATTGTTTATAGTTTCATGTGTATTCAAACGTGTATTATTTGTATGCACACCCATGATGAGTGTTGGTGTTTCTTTGCAATAATACATGACGGATTATTATGCAATTCGTAATGAAAAAGTCTGAGTTGTATGCTGACGCCAGTAAATCCCTAGTATTAAGGAAAGTTTATGATTAGTAAATTGGTTCCTGTCAGGATACTACTCTATAAATTATACTGAGGAATATCACTCACACACATGTCAAGTTTCATGCATTCAACATGAGACAAACACATTAGCATGCTATCTCACTCTTTGATTATCTCACATATTATGAGTAAAAAAAATACATTGTATATATAAAGATTTAAAATCTTTTTACTCAGGCGCTGCAAGAGACAGCAATGCATCAGGGGCCTCATTGGAAAGAGCAGGCCCCCTCAAAAGTTAGCGCCGGCCTGTAGTCGCCTTGGTTACCACATATACAGTGCACAAGATTTGGTTTATATCAAAACAGTTAATTCTTGAGTATTTTTCTTGTTCTGTCCACTGACTGTGTGCCTTAACTACTGGTTATAAGTTCCGGTCCTCAGGGATCTCCAGCAATCCAGGTTTTTGATGATTGTTAATATAAAAATCTACACCAGTTTACATTGCATATAGAACTCTCACATATCCTAGATTTTAATATGAATTAGGACATTTAAGTGTTTCAAATACAATATTAAGCAGTTTACATTTTAAAATGAACTAATAAGTGCTAGCTTGATTAAAAACCTGGAGTGTTGGGTGTCCCCAAGGACCAGAGATGAGAGGCCCTGCCTTAGCAACGACACAAAGTCTCACTCTTTGGGATAGTCAATCCTTGACATCTCTGCGCTCAGCAGTGCAAGTTAGCAAGTTAGGCCACCGGTAGTTATAAATTGTATTTATTTCTACAGTATAGTTTGTATTATCATGAAGATGCTACATTCATTTTAACTGGTGTTGTGCAAAGGCTTATATTACCTGTGGCTCTGCCATTCATTTATATCAGGTCTTTGCCATCCTTGTGTATGCTTTGCAGTATATATCTCAATGTTATGTTAATTATGCACACCATACACTGAACAATCAGGAACAAGGCTCCCCACCATTGTTTTACAAAGAATATGCATTACAACAGTGTAAATCCTTTAATTTTCCATGGCAAAAAGAAAGCCATTCTTGAAAAAAACTCACATCAAATCTCAGCTAGAGTTTGTCAGAAGGCATGTGGGAGACTTTGAGACCAAGAGGAAGAAGATTCTATGGTCTGATGAGACCGAAATAGAGCTTTTTGGCCTCAACACTAATCGTTATGTTTGTCGCAAGCCTAACACCGCACATCATCCTGAGAACACCATCCCTACCATGAAGCATGGTGGTGGCAGCATCATGCTATTGGGATGCTTCTCTGTGTCAGGGCCTGAAAAGCTCATGAAGATAGAGGGCAAAATGGATTGAACAAAGTACAGAGAAATCCTGGAGGAAAACCTGCTGAAGTCTACAAGAGACCTGGGACTTGGGAGAAGATTTATCTTCCAGCAGGATAATGGCCCCAAACATATAGCCAAAGCCACACTGGAGTGGCTTAAAAAAAAAGGTCAATGTCCTGGAGTGGCTCAGTCAAAGTCTGGACCTCAATCCAATTGAGAATATGTGGAAAGAGTTGAAAATTTCTGTTCACCAAAGGTCCCCATCCAACTTGACTGAACGTGAGCAATTTTGCAAAGAAGAATGTGCAAAGATTGTAGTGTCCAGATGTGCAAAGCCGGTAGAGACTTATCCAAATAGATTCATGGCTGTAATTGCTGCCAAAGGTGCCTGGCAAGGTCCATGCCAGATTGTAACAGTATGTGGTTTTGTGGGTTATTTTTTTTAACAATCATTTATTATTCAGCTGTTGGTGGACACTTTCAGTTTCTAGTTGTAAAGTAATTTGACGTGTTGAAGATTGGAAAATAATTTTTCTGGTAATCAAGGACATTGGTTGACTAATGTTCAAAGGTGAGTTATTATTTATACTATTCTTGTTGGTGTTCATTCTTTGCTAACTTAGAAGATGGCATCAGTATTGGTTTTATAATCGCCTTTTCATTAAAGGTGGGCGTGTGTGATTCATATTTCAGACAAGCGCTATATAGAATTGTGCTCATTTAGAGTGATGGGTGTGTATTGCTTGAATTTAATTGTCTGTGGGTGAAAGAAAAAGGCTCTCAACCACTGTGACACCTAGCTACTATAAAAGGAAAATGAAACTATGTAACCAATTTGTTTTTGTATAGACTCCAGAAATACTGTAGCAGTCGTGCCAAAGTAGGTGTCAATCAAAAGCATAATGGAAAGGGGATTTTCCCTTTAAAACATTGACAAGTACAACAAATAAAGTTTCTTGTAAATCGACAGCATTTTTGGTTTATCTCTTGTTCGCACGTCATTTCTGGTTGTTTTGGTGTTTTTCAAAAGTGCCATGAGTATCTCTTCTTTGAATTGCAGAGTGACCAAATCATGTAGGCAACAATGCAAATTCTAACATTTCTTGAAAAAGCCTGGATGCCACTTCACTAACTGGTTTTCGCAGCATTGAAGATGTTATATTTGTCCATAGCAAAAATCGTTGTTTCATTGAATTACATTAAACATTGTATATATATATATATATATATATATATATATATATATATATATATATATATATATATATATATATATGTAGTCACTCACATTGGGAGTGGGGGGTGTAACAATATATCCTAAATTATAGAGAAGAACTTCACCAAACTGGAAGATTTCCTGATTGTTTTTTTTTTTTGTAATTTTTTTATTTTACGTTTTCCAAAATCACAGTTGGTAAATCAGTTCTTCTTATACTTCACTTTTTTTGTGGAACATGCTGAATAGTTGAGATTATCTCCACATAACTGCCTCTCCGCCATATCTGTCATGTCATTCCACTTACGCGTTTGTCATTGGCATTCAACTTTGACTGGTATCATTATTCCAAATCAAATTGTCCCGGGGCACACATCTAAATTAAAACAATAATAATAATAGTTTTCAAATGCGGATATTACTCTGATTGTAAGCAGCTCTTTATTTGCTGGTATATTCCTGTGAAATCACAAAATAAACAAGCAGCATGTATTACAAACAATATTACAAATTTAATTGTTAGCTTCTTTTTTCTTGTGTCAAAAAATGGTGATTGTCCATGTAGAAATGAATATATACAATATAATATTGTGTGGCATTTTGGATGAAAGGAATGGGTTTTAGACAGACCATAGGGTCTGGAAGCCAGTGTAATCTGGAGACTGGCTAGGTTTACATGTTATAGAGTTTAGTGACTATATCCCACTTTAATTGCCACTGGAGCAGTATTAGATGTATAGCCAAAGAACAAGAGAAGTAAAATAGCTTCCCATCAAGGTGAGATACAATCCATACAATAGACATATGTTGTGATTAAAAACACGCAAAACACCTTGATATGAGGAAAATACACTACCTGCTGTGTTCATGAAGACACCACATTTTGCAGCATTCCAAATGTCACCTGACTTCAGTACAAATCTTGTTAAAATGCACATCCTAAATAAACCTATGAAGTATGTCAATTTCAGTTCACTATAATTCACTCCCCCTATATATATATATATATATATATATATATATATATATATATATATATATATATATATATAGTACTGTGCACAAGTTTTAGGCAGGTGTGAAAAAATGATGTAAAGTAAGGATGCTTTCAAAAATAGACACGTTAATAGTTTATGTTTATCAATTAACAAAATGCAAAGTGAGTGAACAGAAGAAAAATCTACAACAAATCAATATTTGGTGTGACCACCTTTTGCCTTCAAAACAGCATCAATTCTTCTAGGTACACTTGCACACAGTTTTTGAAGGAAGTCGGCAGGTAGGTTGGCCCAAACATCTTGGAGAACAAACCACAGTTCTGTGGATTTAGGCAGCCTCAGTTGCTTCTCTCTCTTCATGTAATCACAGACAGACTTGATGATGTTGAGATCAGGGCTCTGTGGGGGCCATACCATCACTTCCAGGACTCCTTGTTTTTTTTTACGCGAAGATAGTTCTTAATGACTTTCGCTGTATGTATGCCTCCCTGATGGTACTGCATGATGGATAAGTATCTGCCTGTGCTTCTCAGCATTGAGTAGACCATTAATTCTGACTAAATCCCCAACTCCATTTGCAGAAATGCAGCCCCAAACTTGTAAGGAACCTCCACCATGCTTCACTGTTGCCTGCAGACACTCATTTGTGTACCACTCTCCAGTCCTTCGTCGAACAAACTGCCTTCTGCTACAGCCAAATATTTCAAATTTTGACTCATCAGTCCAGAGCACCTGCTGCCATTTTTATGCACCCCAGTTCCTGTGTTTTCGTGCATAGTTGAGTCGCTTGTCCTTGTTCCCACGTCAGAGGTATGGCTTTTTGGCCGCAAGTCTTCCATGAAGGCTACTTCTGACCAGACTTCTCCGGACAGTAGATGGGTGTACCAGGGTCCCACTGTTTTCTGCCAATTCTGAGCTGATGGCATTGCTGGACATCTTCAGATTGCAAAGGGAAGTAAGCATGATGTGTCTTTCATCTGCTGCAGTAAGTTTCCTTGGCCGACCACTGCATCTACGGTCCTCAATGTTGCCCGTTTCTTTGTGCTTCATCAAAAGAGAGAGACCTTGCTGATGCAATATAACTACCTTGTGTCTTGTTGCTGTGCTCAGTCTTGCCATGGTGTACGACTTGTTTAATCATACACCTGACTATATGCCTACAAAATCCCTGACTTTGTGCAAGTGTACCTAGAAGAATTGATGCTGTTTTTAAGGCAAAGGGTGGTCACATCAAATATGGATTTGATTTAGATTTTTCTTCTGTTCAGTCACTTTGCATTTAGGTAATTGATAAATATAATCTATTAGCATGTCTATTTTTGAAAGCATTCTTAATTTACAGCATTTTTTCACACCTGCCTAAAACTTTTGCACAGTACTATATATATATATATATATATATATATATATATATATATATATATATATATATATATATATATATATATATATATATATATATATATATATATATATAAATAGTATTATTAGATCAGTTATAAAAAAAATGCATTCAAGAGTTCTTGAAAGTAACTGTACAGTTTAATAGTTTAGCTGCGCACAGGGCCAACTGTTGCCTCTAAACTAATAGTTTCCTGTATCTTTCTCGAGTGCATGTCTTGAGATACACAGTAACTACCATGTAATAAGACAGTAATAATACATATGGATGTGTAGTTAGTTACAATTCAAGAACATGTTTAATTATATTACAATACTAAATTTACACGTGCGGTTATATATTTACAATGTATTACTCTCCTGTAGTTATTTGTTTGATTCACTTCCTATCGCATAGAATAAACAATTTATACTTTAGCAACACAATAAATAGATTTAGTTCTGTTTGCTCTGTCAATAGAATGTACATTTTAAAGTGTTAAGCAAAAAGACATATTGCTAAATTAATTTATTCTTGTCCAAATAGTCTGACTGTGTATTGACATCCTCATATTCCTACCTAGATATTTTTTACATGCCATGGCTCACAAAATCAGTTGGAATTAAGTCACTTTACCAATACCGACTAGTTCAGTAAAGCGTCAAGTGGAAAGAAAAAGTTAATCTTTAAGTTTATTCATCAACAAAAACAAAAAAAAAACATCGTATTGTAAAAGCCAGAAACAGGACACAGTGCGACAAGCGAATGTGTCGTACGACACACTGCAACACGACAAAAAAAAAAAAAAAAAAAAATGTATTTCACACTGCCTGTGAAGTGGCGGGCGACACTGAAGTGATGCAAAAGAAATAGGATTGGTGTCTAGTTTTGCAATTTTGTTGCACAGCAGCTAGGGAACTGACCAATGAGGAACAGCTTCTCTTGCACACCTTCAGTAAACAATTGCGGAAGAAAATATAACTCTTGCAGTATCAAAATACCTGGATCTGTTCAATAAAGGACAAAAATTATAAAGACACGGCAATGAGGGAGAAGATCGTGTGTACCTGTCACCACTCATGTGAAAGGTAGTACCGCAGAGAAAGTACCATTTCAGCGCAGGACAAATCGCACCGCACCAGGTGTGTGGAGACCTTAATACTAAAAGAAACTTCAAAATTTTCATCTTGAGAAACACTTTTCTTTGAGAAGGACATCAAGTCAAAATGTCTGTTATAGAATTTTTTGAGTTTCTTTTAGGATTGCATCATTCAGTATACCAAAATGTGGTGTTTTATAGTTATGGGTGGCTGTCATGTCATGTTTGTAGTTTAGGAGGGCACTGTGTTTGTGAAACAAATTCCAGTAACTTTTAGAGAATTGTACTTTCTTAAATTACCTATTATTATCAGAGGATCCAAATCCTTACACCTTTTCTAATTTGCTGTCCTCTTTACTGATAATGACATGTTGAATAAAAAACTGTGACCACTAAAGTGCCTTGTTCCCATCAAAGATTATATAAACTAATACTTATGAAGCAGGTGTAACCACAAATGAAGTGTCCAATAATATGTCTGATGACAAGCTTCTCAGAACTGGCTATTTCAGTTTGAAGCTAGCTGTGCTACGAATGAGCATAGAGGATATCTTTAGCATCATTGCCACCTACAGTGCATCACAAATTTTAAGTTGAATAACATTTTTATCTGATAATTAATTGTATCATTAATTTTATCTGTTAATGGAAACAGATAAAGCCACTTTATAATTCAGTCATGATGACTAATAGATTCATAAACAACCAAAAACGGATTGCTGGGAATGGACAGTTGGAGAATATACTCATGGTTTCGTAACAAAGATTTTTGATATAGAAACCACATGCACACCTGCACTTTGCAAACTTTGCAAGCTACACATCAGTAACAGAATGGCTAACAGCAACAAAACAATACTTAACAGCACTTGAAAAACAAATGCATTGGTCAACTCTACATGGGATAAACGACAGTTTTGTGAAATTCAACATTTTATGAGCATGCATTTGATATGTTTTCACACAGCAATGTTATCTGTGACTAAAGAGAAAATAAGGAATGCAGTTATATTTTAAATTTCTTACAATGTACTATGAAAGTTTAGTTTTTTTGTACTACAGATAAAAAGTTTAAAACAATAAATAAAGAGTCTTGCTTTGGAAAGCACAGAAAATATGACACCATTTGAAAGTATGGTTGCCAGTGTTTATGTCATCCTACCTCCTCAGTAGAATGCTTGACTGCATGGCATAATGATGGTGTTGATAGGCAGAGTAATGCCTATAAACCACATAAAGACATGACTACCTGGTCTTATGGAAATAACAAGGGTGGCATTTTAACACTAGGTGGACTGAGATTTGATAATAGGAAACAAACTAATAATGTTATGCACTAAATATTAGAATTAAGATGACTGTGAGAAGAAAAACTGCTCATCTCATCTTTACAGTAAAGGACCTCAGGCTCTAACCGCATGCGTACCTTGGGTACCGGCGAGATAAAGGCGAATTTGTGTGGTTTTTCTGTTTTGTACAAGATCAGCGCTAGCCAAACCCCACTCAGGAAAAGGGTGCATGTTTTTGTGTCGTTATCTCTTCACACTATCCAAATGCTGACGCTCTAAAGATGAATCTTGCTATGTATCACAAACACCTGTTGGCCTCCACCAAAAAAGTTAAATTTCAGACTTGGGTGAAAAGATTGGTTGTGTATAGAAGCTTATACACAACCAAACCTTATGGTTTTCGTAAGAGCACTGACCTTTATTACTCTAGTCATATAGGTAATTTGTTCTTGATGGCATACATCCAGAGTTTACACATTTGAGATGGTTCTAGCTCATATTATGTCTGGCTGTAATGACCCAAATACACTTAAGAATACATACAGTATGTAGACTAATCGTAGAGCCATCAATCACAATTTACCAACATTTTAATCTTTTCTGTATTTTGTTTGTTGTTACTTTTACCATCTACATGGCTAAAGTTGACTCTCTAGAGATATGGCTTTCCCCCAGTCTCAGAAACTCTCTTTCCCCAACTATATTGAGTTTCACATTAGCCATGATCCTTCATCTATGCTTCTAATTCCCTTCCTTAACAAAGACCACAAACCTGCAATGGTCCTGGATCAACTTTCCATCATTACTGACTTTGTTAGATTGCCTGCCTAGCCCGTTGAATTTGGTTTGATTATTAAATAATGTACGTATTTCATTCAATCTTAGACCACAATGGGAATTACAGGTAATATCTATAATTGTGGACTGCATGGTGGTCATTATAATAACTTTAATGTCAGTTTATGGTTAATTTACTATTTTTGAAGGATGTTTGTAACAGGGCGAGGTCTGTGCTGGCTATCTGACGCATGCATGATCCTGCAGGAGGAGGCTGTGAACCCTGTAGGATCCGTCTGTTGATTTCTCTGAGTGGTCGGGAGGCAGGCATTGGGGGGGGGTCGCTCGACCTATAAAATTACGCTTTGCTATTCACTCTCCCTTGCCACATATAGAGGAAACACAGTGACGCTCGGTTCAAGAAGCCAGTGTAAACCAAGCAAAAGAAAACAAAGATAGTGTGGAAAACAAGAAGGCAAGCATGGCTGAGGACTCCAGCCACCTGGAAATAAAGTTTATTTATAATTTTGATACATATCCGAGTGTGACGTGTAGTAGTTTAGCTGGGGAAAGCCTGGGCAACCCCAAAAGTATAGAGAGAGATTAGCGACCACCAAAGCCAGGCTGGTGGAGGTGATCGTAGTCAAGCTCCTGGAGTGCTTGGCCCTGGAGCCGCGCCTTTGGGTGCACTGGCGGGTGTATAATTTCCCAAATTCCAAAACAGTACCTGCTCTGCAGCAGTGTAAAACCTGGGACACACATGAGCGGCACTGCACAGCTAGCGGGGAGCGGTGAAGGGCGATACCGCAAAATTGGAGGACACACAACAGCGTATGCGGTGACGGTTTCCAAAGTAAATCATACCCCTACCAATACAGCCAAACTGGCCACAAATTATGGACCGCAGTTCCAGTGATGATGAGACGGAAGAGGAAGAATTTCTAAATAAATTATATGCTGTGTAGTAGTATAAGTCCATTATATGCAGTTAATTTGTTAAAGAAAATATTGTTATTTATGGATCAGGAGAAAAACAGAAGGAATTGTACTGTCCAACAGTATGTTTCCCATCCCATGAATAGGGAGCTCATTTTAAGGTTACAGAATTGAAATGTACATGTATTGCTTCACTCTGTGTTTGAGATTTCTTAGTTACATTTTAAATAAACGTCAATGAAAGAGGTGTTAGTGTAGTAGGGTAAGCCTACATTATACTTTTTTTAAAAAATTCCTTACGTTTCTGAAAGCTTAATTTTTCCCCCTTAACTTTCTGCCCTTACAGAATTAAATATCAATAACTGTATTACAGGTACTAAATATGTGATTTTGAATGTAATTTGGGATGAACATGTCTTCTTGTTGCTTATGTGTGTGATGAAGTAATATAAGATATTAATCACACAAATCACGTTGATGGATTTTCTGAAGTTTTCATCCAGATATGACGTATAATGCAATCCCAAACAACCTATCTGATTGATTAGAGCTAGATCTGCCGCTGCAGCAAAATATCATGATACTGTATCACTACTTAGTGATATTTTGCGGTTCTAAAATGCTGCTGCGAAACTTTTCCGCTACAGTATTATTTCGTCAATGTGAGTTCAGTCTCATTGAAATAAATGGGGAGTTATATGTACGGCAAAATGCTTATTTTTCCTCTAAGCATATCCCACTTTTTTTTTTTTTTTTTTTTTTAAAGCCCAGTATTAAATATTTAAAAGCGTCATTTGCAATAAAGCATACATTGGATGTGTGGTACTTTTTTTTTTTTTTTTGGTGTTAAGCATGTATTATTTATAAAAGTAATTTATTTTAATAAAATAAAACCATGCTAACCAAGTCATTTAGTTATGGAATTGTATTTAATGAAATTCCATAACTTAATTAATATGCTATGGCTATGCAACAAAACAGACTGAGCAAATTAGAGCTGCTTGTGTGTCCCAGATGTTAAATGCCTGCAGTGGTTATGAGGAAGTAAGTGAATGGCAGATACGGTTTGCTGGTGAATCGAACATTTTAAAAAGCTGGCGCTTATTACAGTTGATAGTCTTTTGATAAGCAATGTGTCTGACTAAAATGTTTAAAGTAAACAGCAAAACAGGATGTCATTTTAGAAGTGGGTCAAGTTACCTAAGGTTAGACCCCGATTAGCACTAATCTTGGGCTACCTAATGGTCTGCCACCCTCTCTTCCCACATTGTGGTTTGGTTAAATTGTAAAAGGTAGAATGGGATTTTGAAGTATTAAAGTAGCATCTTTTTGTTTATTATAAACTGTTTTCATTACACATTACAGATTTTAATATGCACATGTAATGGATAGTATTCTGAAACCCTAGTGTTGAGATGGCATGAGATTAAAAGCACTATAACCACACATGTAGAGGAGCCAGTGTCTTTTTGCATAGTGGTTGAGACACTCACTTGCGGATTATACCATCCTTTATAAGATGGCTATAATTGCATATTCCAATATTCTTTATTGTAGATACTTAAACTACCATTCTCCCTACCTGCAGCTCAGCAGGATATGGGAAAGTGAAACAGGCACAGTAAAGTAAGATATTTTTTCTACTCTGCATACTGAGATGGGACCACAACATATTCATATCCAGAAGACTGTAATAAAAAAAAAGGATTAAAAAGGGTTCTCACTGAATTCAATAAACAGCTGGCTGCAATGTCATCTATCAGGTCTGGAAAACATGAAAGCTACTTGTAATCTGTTAGGAAAGCAATGTACCAGGATTTTTTGGACTAGTCAAGACTGGTGTAAATAGTAATAAAAAAAATCTTGTGTAGGCAGCTTATCTCCACAAAATGAAGGAACATTTTTTGATATCTTTAAACTATATTGTGTTTTAAATCCAGTGACCACCCTTTTGTACCATTACATTTATAACAGGATAAGGGCATACTGTAGATTATGGGAAATAATGGCATTATAGGCATTTTGAGCAGAAACCTTAACAAAAATGTAAGATGAATGACCAGTAAGTGGATTTTGACATCCCATTGCACTGCTTGTATTTAATTAAGTCTTGAATACTGTTTTACAAGGCTCAGGAGTGTTTAATGTTGCAATCCTCTTTTACAGTATGTGGTTATCGCTGATTTATGACTTTGTTTTAGTTACCTGTAAAATTTATATTATAGGCTATTATAGGAATTAATAAAATGTGGTTCCAGTCAGTTTCTCTGGGATGGTTGAACAGAGCTTGAAAATCGAGAACAGTTCAGAGGTAAGCTTTTAATGCTGTGATGCCAGTAACTGTAGAGAACAAATGAAAACACCGCAAAAAAACAATCTTTTCAGAAAATACGGTTTAATTTGAGCAACAGTTTCATATTTTTTGCAAATTATTCTGTTGTCCACTGAATGGAACGTGTCTAAACTGTTTTGGAAGGTTTGCAATTATTCACTCCTTTCTCACTACTTGTTTGAATGTTAAGCATCCTTTCAAGATTTGATTTCACATGCAGGGGTGTCAGATGTCCTTCCCCCTCTGGGACAGCCCCTTGTAATGGTGGCTTGTCCCAAACAGTAATAACAACCCAATTTGAGTGACATTATTCAAATTGTTATTTGATAATTTTTTCTCACCTCTTCCATTTCCTCTTTTAACAATAGAACAAACGACCAGTCAATGCATGCAATTCCAATGCACTGAATAAGAATGCATGCCCTTTTTGGTTTCTTTTTTTCATATAGAAATCATGTATATACTCCATGGCAACATGTTACTGCCAATCAATTATTTTTCATGTGGGACTAGTTCATTTTCTGCTGTCAAAACCTAATGGAATCAAATGGATACCAGGGATTGGGAGTAAAGGATTACAAGATATAATACACTCTGGGCTTGCACACCTCCCTAATCCACTCACACTCCAATTCCAATCAGTGGATTATATTTTATTACTGTAAAATAACAACCTGCTGACTTCTGAGGAAATCTCACAGGCAACAACAACCACAAATAACGTTCAGTTTTATTACTGGATATGGGAATGTAAAAGTGGGGTCCACAATTATCAAAAGGTTTTAACCTTCATATAATGAAGGTTAAATATAAGGTATAATATAACCTTCATTTCCAGGTATTATTGCGTAGAAATCTGAAAAAAACGAAAAGTCTATTGGGGTAGCAGTATTCAATTTCATAGTCCCTTAAGCTCATACTTACCTTCAGACACACACACACACATAAAAAAGAATGTTAAGTAGGGGTCTTCTAGATAAAAATACAAATACAAAGTCTCCTTGTTCTCAAAAAACAAAAACCCCAAAAACTTTCATGTCACAAATCTGCATTATACACAGAAAGCCAGCAAGTATAATACTGGCTCTACAGATAATATAATGTTGCTGATCTTATGTATATTGGTTTAAGAATAATATATTACATGAACTGTTTCCACTTTCTGAGTCAAATTGGACATTTTCTTTGTTGTTAAATGTTAAGAATTCACAATTGACATTATCCAACTGCAGTTTTCAAATCCAGAGTACTATTTAATATTTTTTTACACATCATATTTTAATAAGGGCTACTGGATTGTAGTGTACCGCATACTGTAACAGAAAAGCATAAACTGTCCATGCTCATAATCCATTTTTCTTTTTTCCTAGAGGAAATGTGTAAAGTCAAATGGCAAAACCCAGTTTAAGGATATTTCTTGGGATTAAAGTTTAATCAGAATATGATGACAACTGTACTTCTAGGCTGGATCCATGGGGGAGTGCAGGAAACTCTATAACAAACTTTACAGTTTATTTCAGGGAATAATTATTTAGTGCTTGTGGGTGTAAGTACTTTTGTGTGTCGTTTTCATGTCATCTAGTTTAAAGGATGTTACATAAAAATAACACATGTTAATGCCGGTTTATGAAATATTTGAAAGTTTCAGTGCAGGACTCTATGCAGAACATCGTCAACAACCAAAAAAATCACAGGACCTACAACAGTAATTAATCACAGCACTTGTATAAGTATAGTAAATGAGACAGGGATGTCATAATTTATTAACAGCCCACATTTCTTTAAATATGAAAGCTCATAGAATGACTTCCCATGTGAGCCCCTTTGGAAAGAGCATGCCGTGGTTCATTTGCTAATGTTTTTATATTATTGCATGTTTGCATGTGTAATTTGTATACATCTATTTTGGTTGATAACTTTGTTGTTATTATCTGGTCCAGATTGACTGATTTGCAGTCATGCTTGTTCAAATTGTAGGGTGATTGGCTGGTTGCAATGTCTTAGAGGAAGGCTTAAGAAAAAGAATGACAGGATATGATTTGTTTTAATAAGATGCACCAAGGTGCAGTTTGCACATACCAATAATTAGCTTTATGATAGTGTGTATGTACAGTAAATGAATAATTAACTGCAAGGCTCATTTTCCTTGATTACATGCAATTTATACATTTTTCATTATATATATATATATATATATATATATATATATATATATATATATATATATATATATATATATATATATATATATATATATATATATATATATTATTACTATAGACACACACACACACATACAGTCATTACATTATGAAAAATCAACAAATACCATTCACCTTTAAGAATGAGAAAGCAACTAAACTAAAACTACCAATTTTAGAATAGGCACCACAAATTATCATATATACAATCAGTAATCAGTTTCACAAATATTCATCCTTACTACACTTTGAGTACCCAGGTTCACTGTACTTCATTAAGATTAACAGAGCTTTTTTATGAAGATCAAGTTAAAAAGGTTCAGTTCATAAAAATACAGAATTAAATATGTCGTTGATTTAAGGCATTCAGTTTAATCCAGTCAGCTCAACAACTTAAATGGACAGACTAAATCAATTGCGACACAATACAAGTTAAATGATATTATTCATAAACCTTTTCACTAATCATTTTCATAATCCCTTGCTATGGTTATATAGTGTAATCCATCTATTCTTTGAATAACACACACAAGTCAGTGAAAATATATTTTTGCTGCTGGTCCCCTTATGACAAAAGAGGGCAGTATGATGACATTGACAATATAGACAAACTTTTCTCTTCCTTTTCTAGTCCCTCTGTGTGAAGAAAACATAAGTTAAAATGTAACTTCAATTTGAATCTAATTAGTAACTAATCAATTGATGCATTGTATGCACCCCAACGCATGCTGCTAAGCCCTTATGAATATTATGAAATCAACTGCTTTGACACTGATTAGATGAAAAATCATGTTTAAACAAACATATAATATTATGTTGGGTAAAACTGATTTCCTTAATTACCTTTACAAGGATAAACTACTAGGATAAATCCTTATTTAACAAATTATTTAAGATGTACATTTGGGACAAAATGTCTGGTACTATGGATCTATAGCCATACCGGGGAAATTCCCTTAGAGTGTGTATTGGATTATTATTACTTACTGTACATCAGACTTGATATAGAAAATAAAAGGAAGAAAAATGTGAATATAGATTGGGACAAAGCTGGGAATAATTTCTAAACAAAGTTGTCTTCAAAGCAATACAGAAGCGTGCACCTGGATGTGTAATGTGTAATAAAAATGCAATTGAACAAGTCCCGCCTTGAACAATTTTATAGTAGGGGACAATCTTATAGTTTCACCGTCTTATAACAAAACAAATACAGCCAATAGCCAAATCTATAGTCGGTTTATATATATATATATTATATATATATATATATATATATATATATATATATATATATATATATAATATATTTTGTAATTTGTTTTGAGAGCGAAGAAAGAAAATAAGAATATAAAAAATATGTAATATTATGTTTCTGAGAGGTTTAACCTACTTAGGAAGACTTCTCTTTCAGCTAATCTTGTCCTTCTCCAGTCAAACAATCATGTATTGGTTATTTTTAAATGGTGTGTTGTCTACTCTGGGTGATTAATTGACTAATTGATCAGCCAGCCAGGAACTGCATACCTAGCATTCCCAGGCTGATCAATCAGACAATCAACTGCCACAGAAAGACACCACACCAAACCAATTATCTTAATTAAAACCATGTGGCTGTGCACAGGGTGGTCATCGTGGCTCCAGGCTGTTCCCCTGTTCTTGAGCCAAGATGGCTGCCAGCCACAGAAACCCATGTTTCACTGTGCAGGGCCTCTGCCCTGTCACACAGCATAAGAGCAGTTATATTCAGTAGTCCCAGACAGTCTTCAGATTTGATTAGGTAATAGTTCATGCACAACTAGTGCTATTATCTTGCTAGGACATGATTTCTACAGCAATTAAGTATCAATCCAGAAGGAATTACATAATACTTCAATATATAGAATGGTACTGCTCCTCCCTAGGTATTCCTTCAATTTCTCTAAAACACCACCGAGCCACCAGGGACCCTATTCAATTCACTCTCGGCTGAGCACAGTAGCCACCATTAGTGTTCCCATGTATGCTGCCTAACAGATGTGCTTATTAAAGTCAAAACAGCTGGACCACACCGTTTTGTTTTTATAGGGTTTTTTTGGAATTCAACTCTACTTTTTGTAGTCTATTTAATAAGCTAAACTATAGCACTGATGTTTTGCAGCGTTAAATGCTCACTTATGGGCACAACAGCGATGATAAACCATTTGAAATGAAGAGTTTTCCAGGGGAAGGTTTCATTTTCGGCTGTTGTACTACGTTGTCTGCATAACAACTTTTCCTTTTCAGAAACTATAAACTGATATTGTAGCAAATCCAGAAGCATTTGTCCATACATTTGTTGAATATCCAAAAAAATACAAGCCAACATGCATGAAACATGTACATGCATTCCATCAAAACTTTTACTTTTTTTAATTGAACACACTACATCTTATAAAACCCACCTCTCTCTTACTGATTTTTTTTTACATTCTGTTTGGTGTTTAATCTTCCCACTTGGAGGCACAAGCTTAACAATATCATTGTACCACTGCCATTAGCATGGCAAACAATGAAATATGATGTGCAGAAACTGCTTTCTTCTCGAAGTAAAGTGATTATCTGGATGGCTACTGTTTGGTTTGTCTTCTTTTTGCTTTCTCCTTTCATGCAGACTGTCACAATGACCCTTTAAATCTCCAGAAGGTGGTGTGATGGTATTTGAACACTGTGCCTCAGAAGTGACACACCTTAGTGAGTGTGTAATGATGGTACAGCAGAGGGTGCTATGTATAGGCTCAGGTAACACTTGGGAGAAGAAAGAGTGCTGTATATTTCATTCACTGCCTCAAAGATTATTCCATGGAATCTTAAACTGTTTTTCCAAAGAAATTATGTTCAAGCCCATCACAAGCAGACACAAAATCTTTGTACAGAATGAAATTGTGGTATTAAAGTCACATGCACGCTATACAATTATGTACAAATATGTTTATGAAGTTCCAGGATTTCAGGTCAGCATGAATCCAGAGTGACCACTAAACATGAAGTCAGCCATAGACAATATTAGCACAGACACACATTTATTTTGTATGCTAGTCTTTAAAAAAGCCTCACTACAATGAAAAACTGTACACCAAAAGATAGATCAGTGCAAAACACAGAAAGTACAGGTGCATTATTATTAAATTAACATGTTTGTCTTTTATTGGAACTTTTGGGTGTCTGTGGAAATATTACTACAATCCTTCTTAAATTAAGCACATTTTACAAATTAAAAGAACACAGAAATTAAGAAGATTGAAATATAACAATGCAATTCTGAAAAAAAATTGGATAGACAGACCAGATCTGCATGTTTTAATTAGGTTAATGCGTACAAATTAGATTAAAACCTAAAATATATAATTTACCCATAAATAGAAATCTGGAAATTATACTAACTTGTTGGATAATAAGTGGTGGCAAAAAGTAAGTGTGTAGGGCAATGAAGATATACGAAGCTTAATCTGCAGTTGTAAATGAAACAATTTCATTTTTGCAAATTAACATATATTTAAATTACATTTTAATTAATTGCAAAATGTATTTTGATTAACAACCCTAACGTCATGATTTCAATCTTTACAAAACTTTTCATTAATTTTGCTACTTAAAGCTCATCGTCAGGAGCTTAATTAAAATCCAGTCTCTCCCTATAATTTTACATAGAAAAATAAAAAATTAACCATTGTTGTTATACTTATGTAACACAACCATCTAGAAAGTTGGAAAGCAGATAAATACACAGGATCCTAATTTATGATTACAAAGTAAAATAATTAAGCTAATTAGAAAATATTCTAACATTGATTACATTATCTTTCTCTATAATATCATAATTCCTATCACAATATATCAACATGCAAATTGATAACAATTAAACCTACCGGTCAAAAATTGAAATAAAGTGAAGAATAAGATGACCAAAAGCTATGCTATCAAGATTCCCTCTTGTGGTGTGTTATGTCATCACAACCTATTGTATCTCAATGTGTCCGAAAACACAATTTGTTGGTGTATAATGTTCTAATGTGCTGTGTATAGATTACATCCTGTTGAAATGATTTGTTACAGAAAATATGAATTTAAGAGAAGGCAACAATATGCCACAAAGGCAAGAAAAAAAGCTAGGATTCTATCAAGTAAACGAAATCTGCAGCTCATTTAGTTGGTATTTTTGAGACATCAGTCATTTTGTTTTATTTCCCTTCCCTTAGCACACCCCACTACTGACACCATATAGATCCCACTACTGACACCATATAGATCCCACTACTGACACCAGGTGAGCTGAAAGAGGACACCTTGAGTGAAGTCTGTAGCTGTTCCATACATGGTTATCTCCTTCTATTTATTAAAGCTGACCATGGCATTAGCTGATTTATTATTATTTTTTACTTTGTTTCTCATAGTTTTACATTATTTTGCACCACATCACACTACCCATACTGTGATACAAGGTTTTCTGCATTACATTGATTAGACTGGTGTAGATGTTAAATAAAAAAAACACACTGTGGCAAAGTGCCCGTCTCTGTGTGTATTTTGTGTTGTATGTTGTGTGTTAATGTTGGTGTATAGTCATTGACACACGGGATATAAACGGGTCTGTGTAACACAAGTAATTTAAAATGTATATTTGTATTTAGGCACGAGGATTGCACAGCACTTCATGTGCAGGTAAAACGTAATAATATGTGAGCATGGGAAATTGTACTAAATTAATTCACGTGCAGTTCTACTGAGACTCCAATTGAATGATTGATTAGCAATCGAGTCTCAGTACAGCTGCATAAAAGCAACATGTTTTCACGCACTCGGGGGGTTTTCGGAAGTGGAGAACGGGAGAGCGAGAGGAGAGAGAAATTTAAAAGTAACCATATCTAGGAACAGTGAAAGCGATTGCTCAGGCTGAACTATATAGGTTTTGTTTTGTGTTCATGAGTGTTTTTGTTTAATCTTTTTATTTCGCTCGGTGAGCAAGTGTTTCTCTTGTTTAAATATTTATTTTGTTATCTTAAAATAAACATGGTGCAAGCACCTTTTTTCACCGTAGCTGCAGTGTCTGTCTCTTCCTGCTTCTGGCCTGACGTCACCACATACGTCATCCTGTCACAGGCACATGGATGTAATCAACTTTCCTTTGGCTCTATATATGGCTTAGTCTTGAATAAAACAGAGACTGAGAAACAGAAAAAAACATCCCCCACAGATTACCTTAGATATTTAAGCCATGTTCATAGATAACAATGACACAATGATATGTTAAATGATAGGCAATAAAGAATATTTACAACTGAATACATATATACAGTAGATATGAATTTGAATTTGATTTGAATAAAGTAAGTTAAGATGGTACCCGTGTAAAGGTACTTGATTACATAATATTTTTTATCCTATAACTTATTAGAAGAAATGCATGTATCTTAGAGAAAACATATTATTTCTTCCCACTTGATATAAGAATAGACATGGGGGTTATATTAAAGAGCCTCCCAATACAAAGGGCGTGGCCTGTGCAAATGTGTTGAGTTTATTTTTAATGTCTTCAATGTATTCGCAATTAATCATCGGGTGTGATTCACTTGGATCAGCAGTATGGTGAAAGTTAATTGCTTAGACGGATGTTTGGCAGGCTGGCTTTGGTAAGTGCAATGGCAAAATGTTTTCCTCTTCTTGAGATATATGAATACAATGTGTAGATCTGCTTGACTTTGTGAACTAGATGCCAGACCGCATCAAAAGATATGCTGAGTTTGCAGAGTGCCCTGCAACATCTTTCTCTATATGCTCTCTCCCTCTCTGAGACACTTCCGGCCTCAGCAGAGTTTTAATATACTTTAACTCACTCGTGGCCAATAGCTTTTCAAACCCTTTCAAACAGTTAACCAATGCTCAATAACATATATTCATTTAGCTATTAGTTTAAATAGCTAGTACATATAAAAAATACTAATACATATTTGTATACAGAATGAAGTGCAGTACAGGATGTGCTTGTTTGCATAATGTAGGGTGGACAAGTGAGAACTGACACAGCAGGTCTTCCATCTTCTATAGCTTGGACTTCAGCCAGGCTCTGTCAGAAAAAAAAAAGTCTGTGAGAACCTAAAATAAATGACTCACCTCCAATCCATTTGGACCTATCCTAACTTTCAGAATAATAGATACATATTTTTAGTTTAACCCCTTGTTCCCATTAAAACTGCTGAGATAACAATGAGTCAATGTTTCCAACGATTTTTGATACCAAACTCCAGATTCTGAATGTGACGTAGCGTGCACATAGCATGCACATAGCATGCACATTCCTCACACTATAGCATGTACATTCCTCACACTATAGCATGCACATTCCTCACACTATAGCATGCACATTCCTCACACTATAGCAAGTGCGCGGCAAGCATGGTATGTCAAAAAAGGTTGGGTAAATCGTCTTCTTATGCTATAAAGCTGTTCAAATTCACTAAATGCCCAGGTGGCTTAGCATCTACTTAGGAATTTACTGAACTGGAACACTCCCTTAACTGCCCATATTACAGAATTAATCATGTGTTGATAACTTAGGTCTTTGCCTTTGCTCAGTTGTACATTTGTTAATGTTGCACAACTAGAAATAAAAGCACATATTCCTTTGTGCACAAAAGTGCTGTTGTTTTTGTAATTCTTTCAAAACTCATTCCATAGCTGTCATAATTATCAATTAATTCAGATGGTTGGCTGTCTCAAAGACAGTGACTGGCTCTGGTCAATTGATTATTTCAGTAACCAGAGTTGCAGATAAGTGCGGTATTTTTGAGTCTAAGTTCAAGGCCGTGGCCGGTCTATCGTTTTCATTATCTGTGGCTGGGGCTTGGATGATCCAACCTAGGCATAGATAAGGCTTGAACCACTTGGATTCAGACTTTTGACACAAACCTACCAGACTTCCAAAATGACTATATGGGAATAAAAACAGCAGCATTGTTGCAGGAGGGAGCCTGATGCCTGATGTTCATAATACTGTAAGCAAATGTTTTATAACCCATTTTCCCCATCTGGTTAATGGTTTGAGAATAAAAAATATATATTTCTGTGGTATGTACAACACAGTAAAGTTACGTGTAAATGCAACATGGTCAGGTCTATTTTAAATGTAATCATATCACAGGGTTAATTGATTGCTAATCATTACTTTCAGCAACGCAGTGAGAGTTCCCACCATTCTGAAGATAGACGTGTCAGTATTAAAAAAAAAAAAACAGCTGGTAACAGAAAAAAAAAAAAACAGTTGACCGTTTAGCTATCAGCCTCAGCTCTCTTAAACCGGAAAGGGTTAAGAGCTGTGCAGTGGTGCAGCTTAGCACAAAAGCCACATCAATGTGTTGAATTCAGCTACACCTGGACTTTAAAAAAAAAAAAAAAAAAAAAATTATTGTCAAAATGTATAGCTGAAGAAACCAACCCATGTCTAAGGCCCAGCAAGTATTTTTACTTGCAAAAAAATATGCATCCCAATTCTCAAGATTATTTTGATTGCAAATAAAAAAAAAAAGAGGTCTCATTCAATTTGCAGAAAACTCACGGATTGTAACCAGTGACTTACTGAACAGAAGCCACTGTGTTACACATTGAGCCACAACCAAAGACTGTTAAAATGCAAAATGATCAATAAAATAATACAGAATGTATTCGGATAGTGCCGCTACTAACAAATTGAGTGGCTTACCAGATTTAGTTATATTTCTCTGTGTTTTTATAATACCAACTAGGCGTGCAGTTTTATTGTTTTTAAGTATCAGATTAAAACAATATTTCTCATGGCCCAAAGTTTTAAAGTGGTTTGTTTATATTAGGTATCCATATCCATAGGCTATTTATCACTTTCTGCTGACTGACATGGTAATGTGCAGTCAAATTATTGAGAACTGTGACTGGATCATTGAGAAGCTGAGGTAACAAACAAGTCTTAAGGGATGGTTGGCCTTAGGGTTCTGCAAGGGACCCACAACTCAAGAGATATGAGGAAAGAAAGTGCAGATGTCATAAAACATGGCCAATTCATCATCTAACATAAATCCCTCTCTCAATGCTCACTGCAGTCAAGTGTCATCATCCTTTTCTCTTATTTTGGAGATTATTAGATTAATGTACAGCATACTCAAGCATTACTTCACCCTGTGGTCTGCTAATTGTATTTTTTATTTTCAACCGTAGTTTAATACGGAGATATTACTTTAGAACAATGGACAAATTCATATTATGTTCAATATAATTGCAAAATGTATATTTGAGGCCATTGGTACCAGTTAAGTAGTACTGTATATAATTTTACTCCAAGGGCTTTCCTTAAAACATTGTTGTCACGTAAATAGCAAGTGATAAATAAAATAAAATAAAAAAAAAAAACATTTTAAGATAATATCGGTCAAGACAATGAAAAAACAAAGCTTTCCATTTATATTGCAAACAGCATTCATCATCAATTGCAATTGACTTGTTTTTTTAAACCAGGATGACAACTAATCACTGCCATTGGTCTTGAACTAAAGTGGCAGCTGTATTGCTGAAGTGATACTGAACTGCCCACAAGATTTAATGGTGGCATTAATACTCCAAGTGCAAAGTAGTACAACATAGATAGTGACACATTCTTAAAGAATATATATGGCACACAATATATTGTAGTTGTTTTGGTTTCGTAGTCCTATTTTTTTTAAATCTCAATATATTGTAGTACATGTCTGGAACCTGCATGATTTTTACTGCTGTAAAATTTTCTGGTCAGTACCTAGCAACTACAAAAAAAAAAAAAAAAAAAACACTTCTAGTGGTTATTGCAATAAAAAAAAAGTCATAATTGCTTTTATGAGAAGGACAGAATTACTCATCAAAAATATGCCTAAAGACCTATTAAGGGTGGAGTAGAGTATGGTTCAGAGCAGTTAAAGGAGTGGTTTCCTGTTATAGTATTTGATGTTGGAATAGGTAATTGGTGTGTGGTGTTGAACAGTAGCTATCGGTCCAAATACTACCCACCACAGAAGATAAACAATTAGGTGTGCTACAGAAAAGCCCTGGTATAGGTATAGCTAAAGATGTGTCAATCATTAATTAACATTATTAAAACCACACTTAACTAGTACTCGATTTCTATTTTTCATGTGCTGTGTTTTTTATGTAAGGATGAATGTGCTATACATTGAGTGATGTAAGATCAGTCGACTGAACATGCAGGAAACAGCAAAGGTATTCCCTGTGAATCAGATACAGGATTCTCAACTGTGCAATGTGAGGCAATGAGAAGATGCACAATTCTACATTTCAAGCAACCATTTATTATTCTCAGAGCCATGATGTAACTTGTGTTGTGAAAACTATGTTAAATAGGGAATACGGTCCTTTATAAGAAATTCTGAATGCCACCACATGGAGTTACCTAACAAACAAGGACTGGTAGCTCCTAATACCCATATCAACAAAATGATCTCCCAAACTTTACATTGTGATTTAATTTGCTTCTGTTGTCACATTACCGTTCTGTTACAGCTCCTTGTTGTTGTTTTATATGATATGAATACCTTATGCCTAGAACATGAAATCCAAAAGTAAATGTATGTAGCAATTACAGTACATTCACAACTGGAATGTACTAATCTTTCCTGTTTAAGATGGGTACAAAAAGAACATCCACAGACAGCCAGAACACAAGTTGGCATGTACTGTTTGTTTGTATTCTGCAGTGTGTAGTAATCTGGATTAGCAACCTGCTTGTAAGCAGCTATTTTTAATCACTCCCTGGGGTTTGATGAAAGAGTTAAAATTAAAATCATTGTTACTCTGTTAAGAAATATGTTGCTCTACATTTTCTCTCCTGCTCTCTGTCTCTCTCCCAATGTGCAAACTACCTCAACCACAACAGTTCTGTATGTATATATGAATAAGTAGAATACACAGACCCTATGAAATATCTGTGGTTAGTGGCTGGAGAAAGGGACTGGGGAGGAGGAAAGAAACTTGCTTTTAATCAACAAGATAATGGGTGCCATACGCTACCACCACATACGTTTGACTGATTTCATTTTCCCACACTACAGACTGCTACAGTTTCTGTGTTGGTTGAGTGGAAATTCTCTGTTTTTTTATTCTCTTTCTAACTATATATATATATATATATATATATATATATATATATATATTACATAATATATTATATATATGAATATATGTGTGTATGTATGTGTGTGTGTGTGTGTGTGTGTATGTATGTATGTGTGTGTGTGTGTGTGTGTGTGTTTATATATATATATATATATATATATATATATATATATATATATATATATATATATATATATATATAAATACCCAGTATTTGTCAAATGTCATATATATTTTTCTCTCTTTTTACTAGAAGTTTGTTTGGATGTATAATT
This sequence comes from Polyodon spathula, assembly GCF_017654505.1. Classification (NCBI taxonomy): domain Eukaryota; kingdom Metazoa; phylum Chordata; class Actinopteri; order Acipenseriformes; family Polyodontidae; genus Polyodon; species Polyodon spathula. The sequence continues at coordinate 6,544,473 of NC_054545.1, forward strand.
GACCGAGATAAAAATTCAGGGACTAGCAACACAAACCACAAAAGTCTGGTCGACTATGTTATGTGTTTGACAGCCAGTGGAGCACCACAACTCCCCTTATCCCTTTCCAAACACAAAAACAGTTTGAAAATGTTTTTTCAGTGCCTTGTGTTTTTTTGTGTATTTTTATTTTTGCCACCAGGGGTCTGTGTCTTAAAGGGCTGAATAAGAAAGGAAGATCTCTGTAAATGTTAAAGATTTGATATAACATCACATCTTTCTCGGCGTTGTCCCAAAATGATTGGAATCTCCAAAGGCAGTTCATATTCTACTTCAACTGACCGTCCCTAAATGTTGAAAAACGGAACTTCAATATTTGGCAGGGATTTCCCATATTATATTATAATTACGGCAAGTATAATAACACCGTATATATTGTTATATATATATATATATATATTATTATATATATTATATATATGGTGTGTGTGTGTGTGTGTGTGTGTATTGTGCATTTTGTGTCCTGTACAAATGTTTTAACTCTTTATTTAAAGATGTATTTTTTTAGTTTCCTCTTTTCTCTTTAGCAGGTCTGATCCTGATTGGTGTCTTGCTGTGTACTTGCAGAGAATGAGGCGGACAGCATGCTAGGTTGAAGTGTATGCAAGTTTACAGAGAGTACGGTACAAATACAAATGCAGACATGCTGGTGTTTCAGTATCAGTATGTAGATGTAGATAGGGAGTGAATTATGAATTATTGTTATGTATCGTTATTGGAACATACACAGTCTACTGTGACTGAAATTGACATACTTCATAGGTTTATTTGGGATTTGTACTGAAGTCAGGTGACATTTGGAATGCTGCAAAATGTGGCGTCTTCATGCAAACAGCAGGTAGTGTGTTTTCCTCACATCAACGTGTTTTGCGTGCTTTTAATCACAACATGTGTCTATTGAATGGATTGTGTCTCACTTTGCCGGGAAGCTATTTTACTTCTCTTGTTCTTTGGCTATACATCTAATACTGCTCCAGTGGCAATTAAAGTGGGGGGATGTGGTCATTAAACTCTGTAACATGTAAAACTAGCCAGTCTCTTGATTACGCTGGCTTCCAGACCCTTTGGTGTGTCTAAAACCCATTCCTTTCATCTAAAGTGCATACTTTCAATTTGATGTTCTTCACAACAAAACATGTTGCAGTATTAAGATATATATGTATATATATCATATATGATAATATAATATATATATCATATATTATATATAGATATATAATATTAAAATGTATATATATTATTGATATATATGTAAAATGTGACTCTCCCTAACCAAAATAGAACCAGGATACATACTTGTTCAAAAACACTGCTAACAGAAATATTAACCGCCAGAAGTATTTGTAAATTTGTATTTAACTGGATTCTACCAAGCCTGCGAGACTTCTCACACCATGTGCTGATCAAAAAACTGATCGCTCCTCGAGGGGAGAGGCCTTGAGGTTTTTTTGGCTACATGTCTCCAGAGTTTCAATGAACTAAAAATGCAGATATTACCTGTCCTATGGGTTTCTGGTGCTGCCTAATTGTGTAATAACCTCTAAGCACTGCATAATGAGAAGCCTGTGGAGAGGCTGCTTGGCCTAGTTTTGAGGTTAACGACCAGAGAGATGGCAGGGTTGATAAGAGTGAAAGATGTGAGTGCAGATGTGTTCAATATCCTCTCCTTGTCAGATAATCGGAGCAGAAATCCCCTAAAATGCTGTTATGCAAGCATGCACAATGTGGTTTTCAAGGACAGGTTATAGACAGTTAAACTAAAAGGGCTTGAGGTGGTTTGTGACAGTTACTCTTCAACGCATATAACAGGGCAGGTTTTGTTGTGGTGTAGGTGCAAGTAAGAGTTATGGTATGTTGTTTCACTTCACATAGGTATCCTGATAAGAGGTCAGATTTCATTTTCAATAGATTTATTTTAAACGCAATTTTCTTTTGTGTTAACATTTTTATGTTTACAACATTCTACTCAAGATTAACATAAGAAGTTGATTAGACGCATTGAAATATTATATCTGTGTTCTGTTGTTTTTTGGTTGAAGTACTGTATCATACTCTTTTACTGCTGTCACTTGTGTTTCAAAAGAGCCCCAAAATAAGTTGAACTGTAATCTAGTTTACAAATAAACAGCACAACTACACCGTACCATTCCTATGCATTCCTCCAGTACAACGAATGTCCCAAGAAATTAATATGCAGCTGCTCAACTAGTTCCCTCTAGAAAACATACTGCTTTGGAGATGTCACCACCATGAGACAAAGGGTGATTTTCATAAAACATTCCCGTGCCATTGTGGTAATAGCTGCACTATCTACATATATATTAATTGCTGTTTGTCTTAACTAAACCCCTTGTTACAACAGGCAGAGTTTACAGCAACAGTAATGGTTAGGTGTTCTGCTCAGTTTAACAAAATTGTCTATAATTTAATGCCAAAGTCACAAAGGGGTTTGGCAACAAAATCAGCGTTGCAAAACCGCGGCAATCAGTCTGGTGTGAAGCCGAGCATTGTGGGAGTCCCGTCAGGAATCCAAGATTGTTCTTTCAGCCACGATTCTCCAGTGTTTGGAGAGAGCTGGATTCTAGGAAAGCATATAGTTAAAAGTCGAACTGGTTTACTCTTGTCTCGAACTGATGCAACACCACATCTAGGCTTAGCTCACTGTGTGTGCACATTGCCAATACTACTGTATAAATAATAGATGGTAGCCCATGCAAGTAGTTTGTATTAGTCAATGCTGAAACTCTTGCCAAACAGCTAAGATCTGGCGTTCTTTTTCTTTTTCTTCTCTTGAGATTATGCAAATGATTTAAGTAATAGTTATACTTACTATTTTACCCCAAACTGTTCCTATAGTTCCAATAATTATACAATTACAGGACGGATAGTAAGCCTTAAATTAGCATGTGAAGGATGTCCCTAGTGAACATCCAATGCAGAGCCCTGTTCTAGCTTACTCTCGGGTGTAAACAGACGTTACATTTGGGACAGTTCCAGTATTAGTAAAATGTGTGGTTTAGACTTGAGTAAAATGACTTTCTTTCAGTAACCTCTAATCAACAAGCCATGAAACCATGGTAGAGTGTAAATCAGCGCTATTCTGTGAAATCAAAGACTCACATTCCTCTTCCTTTAAATGCAGCAGGGTAGTTTAAAGTTCTGTCATTTAAAATATAGAAACAAAGTTGTTGTTTGTTTGTTTTTTAACTGCAGTTGTACTTTTTAAACATCCAGTGGTCACTAATTATTAAGAATAAATTGGAGCTCACATTACAATGTTTGTCCCTGGGGAACAGCTGCACAGCTCCTCCAGTTTAATGGCGACATAAGACATAGATGTTCTCTTCGAGAATGTATCCCTTTATTTTAAATCAACAAATTACACTAGATTATTTATTTATCCTTTTAAAATTCTTTACTAAAAAGGAAATTTTAACCAAATAGCTTTGTCTATTTACAGCCATCCGAATGCAGTTAAGTATAACACAGAAGAACTATATTGCTGCTTATACGATCAGAGCCCTACTACAGAAATAAAACAGCTGTATTGATTTAATAACATATGATAAATGGTATGCACCAAAGCATATGCCAGTGCAATAGTTCTTATATTTTTGCCCTTTGTCTTAATATTAAAATACCACATCACAGAAGGTGGAACCCTTTTTTTCCATGCAAAATTATAAACTAGTTGAATACTCTTATTTTACTGTGTTCCACTTAAAAATGATCGCACAAGTTTGGGATGTCTGACAGACTGTTTAAACCTCTCACCCTTCACAATCCTAACCCATTATTTTTAAAGATAATGTATGTGTTTCTCTTACAGTAAAAATGTATTTCGTTTTTCATTTCCATACGTTAGAAGTTTGGTTCTACACTTATGTTTTCAAAATACACTTTTTTAAAAAAAATCTGACTTTATATTTTCAATTGTATTAATAGCCAATAAGCAGATTGAGGTAAACAATACACATTTTCACCAAAATATATCACTTTGCTGAGGAATTTTGTCTAATACTTTTCTTTTGGTGCAAGTTAGTTGTGTTATAAACTATGTTCATATGTTACAAAGTTGCAGCATTTAATTGTCTTCACTATATAGAAGCTAATTAGTTTGTAAAATTGGATTGATTTCACTTTTACCATGACACAGCTAGGCAGTTAAGTAGAATAAATGGTAGAATATGCTGCATTGGAAGCCAAAAAATTGTGATCAGTGATCAGGGATGACAGGTTGGTTGTTTTTAAATCACCTGTCCACAGCTTTTGGGCTTGTGCCATAATCTAGTTATAAAACAACAGCGCATTGTGGGTAGACAAGACTCTAAACAATGTGACAAAAATGTGTATGTTTTATACTAGAAATAAAAATTCTGGTGTTATTTTAGGGTCATACTAATCATCTACAAGCTTTGTAATCCTCTCAAATCTGGATTATGTGTAATAAAATTAATAGGGTTAGTTAATGTTTGCAATTATTGCTGTGTTTCTGTCTAATCCTTCAGGCTGATTATCAAAAACTGTCAGGTCAGCATCACACTGCAGGGAATTCTGTCTTTAGTTGAAGACAAATGTTGATTCAATCAATTTAAAAAGTACACTAGCCACGGGATCCAATGGCAAATTAATTGATGTGTGTGTTATTTGTCATAAAATATTCTTCAAGGTGCCTAAGAAACATTTAGAGCATTTGATCTTCATGATATATTTTTTTCACGTTTGCTCTGCATTCTGTGTTCCCTGGATGAAGCTCTGGGACATCCATATTTAAAGTCTGGCAATGTACTCAATTGGTACTGCCAGGACATAACTGGCAGCTCTGGAAAGGGAGCCATTGCATCTTTACAGTCTACAGGAATGTGTCAGCAATAATCTCTTGGCGATCTCTGCTGGAAATTCAAAATGACAAACTAATGAAAGCATTGTGAAACAATATGGCAGCAAAAACCTTTCCTATTTGTGTCTATTTAAAGCAGCTGTTATGAGCTCTGATTTGGTTAGAAACAAATGCATCTTACATGACATCACCCTATTGGTGTTGATTAATTAGAAGCTAGCAATTGTTTTTTAAATAACCATAAGTAACCAAGAAAGGCTGATGATGAGTCTATATCTACTGCCCAGCTAGGCCAGTTGGTTTCAATTAGGTCGGCTAAGGGTGTCTGAGCCTTGCTATTATCATAGCAATCTCTCTTCTAGACTGGCAACAAAAAGGACATTGCTGGCTCTAAACTGGAAGATCTTATTCCATTGCTGACCTACAAGCAAGCTAAATTGAGTGTGCTTAGGTTCTATCAACTTCTGTCATGGCATCTTCAAACATTGTATCATTGCTTGACAAAAGGCATAGCCAAGTATTGAGCAGTGGACAAGGATTACATGTTTATTTGTTATGAAGGACAAATGGTCAACTACCAATAGGTGTATACCAATTCAATTCAATTTGGGAAAAGGTATTTGGGTATTAAGTAGCATTGCATTGCTCATACTTGTGGCTGTAAACATTGCTCAACATCATTATTTTCTCTGCATTTTATCTTTGATATATAGAATAGAGTCAAACTATGTGTGTCTCTATGCACTAGTAGTTTAGTCTATTTGAAGCAACTATTTTACCCACGTCATCTGTCAAAAGTAATTTGGTTTCCTCAGTCTCTGTTCAGAACAGACTGCCAAAAGTATAAAAACACCACATAATTCAATATAACTTGTAGGATTCCCCACCCTTTGTGCAGACAGACAGTCCTAATCAGTTTACAGTGAATCACACTGGCCTGGCAGCAAAGGCTTGATCTCTACAACCAAGCAAATATGCATGCCAGCAGCACTGCAGAACAATAGGGGCAAATAAGAAAAAAAAAAAAAAAAATATATATATATATATATATATATATATATATATATATATATATATATATATATATATATATATATATATATGGTAGGTCATTTACAATGTGGTTATATTCCACTGATTTTGTTTTGGAAGGAAAAAATTAAACAAGCAAAAGCATATTTTTACTTGTATATCTGTTTTCCCAATGTCAATGTTCAAGTTCATTTTTTACCAGCTTGTTGTGCTTCCACTGGTCTTGACAGCAATTGGTTTTTCTGACTTATGTAACGTCTCAATCTATGATGAAGAGAACCTTTGGCATTATAAAAGTCAGTTCCAGTACCTAATCCATTCTGGGGGTGTTTTCTACTGTACGTATGACCCCAGGTTTTACTATGTATGAACTCTCCTGAAACCTAATTAACAATTTGTAGCCTTTTATGCACGTTGCCTCAGCTCGAGAATAGACTTTTTGAAAATTAGGATCTAAATCTAAAGTGATAGTTTAAATAAAGAGTAAAAGAGTACTGTTAAAGATTATTTCTCCTAGTTGCTCCCTCATAAAGTCAATTTAATGAAATCTATTACAAAATTATTTATACAAAAATCCAAATAAATTAGTAAACAAAACTATTACACACACACACATGTATCGATATATATCGACCGTACAGATAACTGAAAACAACACAAAAAAAAACATTTATGTTGTTGCTCTGGACAAACCAAGCACTCTGCTTGGCTGCTGAGGTTCCAACCCACCTAACTGTCTCATTGCAACCACAAGGGTAGGCCTCTTTTTTTAATCAGGGTGATTGTAGCCATATGTCATCAAATTGTTCTTGATAGTACAGAATATTTACATTGCGTCTTGTTAAGGATAATCTTACATAGCAACTATTTTAGGATGATTAACTTATTTTTTTAAATTTTGTTGGCATTATTTATTGTGAGCCAAAGGGCATGCATACTGTACTAATGATCCTCAAATAAAATGTATTGTATTCCATAGCATAAGGACATGTTGTAAAGTCAGAATTTGCTGTCATAATGAAATAATCAATTTAATTTGCATGCTCACATATTCAGAAAATAATCCAATGTACAAACCACCAAAGGAAAATAGAATTCTATACATCTAGTCGAACACATTCACGGTTCATATTTGCTTTAGAGGTGGGGGCTGGATGTTTTATTGGGTGGCAATTGCACAGAAAAAAATATTCTAAATTATTAAATACTTGTGTAGCAGTACTTAACAGACCATTGAGACCATCATGATCGAAGCTGGAGTCTAAATTTTTTGCACCAACTGTGCCATCAGGGCACTAAAGAGGACACCATGAAAGCACTACTGAAATCTCCTTGAAGCTGCAGGAAAAAAGAATGTATTGATCTGTCTGTCCACAGATATGATACTTAAGCCCTGGTACTCAGAGGTAGAGCCGGAGATCCATAGCTCAAAGACTTTAATCCAGCCTCTTCTCTTTTTGGATTGGCCTTCACCTTAGCCTCTTGACAACTGCTCCTGCAGATCAGACATCGAGGATTTTTTTTCTTTTTTGGGGGGGGGGGGGGGGGGGGGTTATTAGTAAAATATTATTAGAAGTTTCAGGAATGTTCCCAGCTATCTAAGTCAGTTCCAGCTACTAGAACTAAACACAGATTACATGTCGTATTTCCATTTGCTGGGAAATGCGTAAAGGAAAAAATGGAATGAAATTAATTATTTTACATTCTAAGAATTTTATAACTGATAAGTGATCTTTAGGTTTAAGGCACTAAGTATGATTAAATACAAAACCATCCTTTTCTTACAGCTTTATGCATTTTCCCTGTAAATAATAATACAGAATGTTTATGGAAAGTACAGTAATAAGGTAAATCTACTTAGAGGTACAGATTGTAGCCTGACCAATAGTCAGATTTTCTTTACACCAATTCACCAATACAACAAAAATGAAACATGTGAAAACTGTACACCATTTCCAAAACACTTGTATGGGACATGGAACTGAATATTAGCATATCAGCTGATGCTTTTTACTGTAAATTTTTTATTAATACGCTCCCAAATCTGATATTACATAAACCCATGTTTTTGTTACCCCTTTACATATAATTAAAGTTTTTTTTTTTTTAAATACAATTCTAATAATTGGACTTTATAGTCATGCTATTTGCTAAACTCTTCTGGATTTATGGGTAAATTGCCATATCAGATAAAGAAAACTCAATTCAGACCTCACTGAGGAAGTTGACTTTGGGGAAATATTTGATAAAAGCAACACACAATTAAAAATCAAATAAGTTTAGCCATTCAGCATGATTCCCTTTCACTCATAGACATGTTCAATGAAATATAATGATCAGTGTCATCACACACACATACACATTCCACATGCCTGCCAGGGCTGTGATAAAACCCTATCTTGAAAGGGCTCCCATTTTCCCCTCTCCTCTCTTGTGCTGTGCTTTCTGGTCTCTGGCAGATGTTGGCATACTAGTCCGAAACCTTAGGAGGTCGACCGGGGCCGACAGGCTAGGGTGAACAAATTGTATTTACAAACATGCAAAGAATTAATCTTCCTTGTAAAGACTCAAAGGAGTCCAGACTGCAAAATGAGCCAGAATACAACAGAATTTTAGCTTAAGAATGATCAACCAGGGAGTTCGTACTTTCTTGTTTGTTTCTTTCATCACGAGAAACTGAAGAGGTTGTGTGATGGCAAAGCTGTCTTTGTTTATCATCACTAATGAAATAGAAAGACGCCATTTTAATGAATTAAAGTCTGTATGCTTTAAGATTTTGATATCTTTGGGCCAATTAGACATAACGGAAGGTGAATTTGGGATTTATGATTGCATTATTGTTCTTGCAATAGCCAATAGAGGATCATCTCAATGATTTAAACGTCAATACTGTATAAAACAAAAAATACACCCCACATATTACGTAACTTTTGACAAACTGAACACATAAACATATTACAATTATAATTAGCAGTCAAGCATCACTGGTGACTCATGGATATATTGATATTCCCTTATAATTCTGTTCCCAGAATCAAAGCTGGCAATGTATTGCAATGACTACAGCCAAAAACACAAAAAGCTGTGTGTATAACTTAATCCAAAAATGCTTTGTAATTTCAAATCCCCCTGAGACCTGATCTTGGAGGAATAGATAGAAAGACACAAAATTGGTCTATTTAGCATACCAAACTCTATAGCAAATAGCTCCCATATTGTTGTTTTAAATCTCCCAGCTTGATTCAAATACAACCCGGGGGTTCAAAATAAACAGTATATATATATATATATATATATATATATATATATATATATATATATATATATATATATATATATATATATATATGTACAGTTTTTAACCTGCACAAATAATTTCAGTTGTAATTGGCAACCTATTTAAATCAAGTCTTCTTCAATAAGTTATTATAAACATACTATACAATTTTTTATAGTGATATGCATATGCTTCACAGTGTATTATTGTTCCCTAAAAGAATATTGTTAAGGTGTATATTATTCAAATAATTACAAAAATAAATAAATAAATAACGTGAACAACATATCTTTACGATATCCTTATCTGAACTCATAATATAACACAGCAAACAAAATGAAAACATGATAGCATCTTTTATGTAGAATTTTTGTTACAAATGTAACATTGTGTGCAGGCATCAAAGATTTGGTTCTCAAGATGGCCTGAATGGTTGCCACAGTAACCGGTTACCAGTGAAGAAACTTGAACCAGACCTTTGACATTGACAGGGGTCAGAGGTGGGCACTGTCTGGATAAGCAACCATTTGACAACTTCCTGCACTATCTGCCTGTCTGGTCACTGTGTCTGACCTTTGTGTCTGGAAATTCCAAATCAGGAGAAGAACTTTTTTTTTTTGTATCACACCATTTTAAATTGTTTAATCAGATTTCTTTGGTGGGGAATGCATTAGAATGGAAACTGCCACACAGCAGCTGTGTAGGCTATTCAGAGCATGGGAAATCATGGGTTATGTTTTAATTACCATGAGTAACTGTTGGTATTATTATGTATACATTTTACTATCTATTGATATTTACAGAATATATTAATTTATATTCACACCAGCAAATCACCCTAGGGCAGTGATGTCATTTTATCACTGTGGACAGCAAAGCTTTCACATGCATTCAAAATTAAGAGTGTTTAGGTAAGATATGTATGCTTTAACATTTGTACGTATGGCTTTATTTTTTTATACAGCTTTTAATAGATTATATATTTATTTTAATATCATACATGAATTTGTTTAATTCTTAATATTCCTTCAATTCTTAATATTCCTTTTGTTATTATGTTACAACAGATGTTACTTTGTTACCATATGAAAGCTGGAGCAGACTGTAATGGTTGTGTGGTGCTTACAGTTACTCTAGTCCCTCCCTTCCCCAGGGGAATTATATGGAAAAAATAGACAGAACATATTCCTTCTATTGGACTACAGGAGTTTGACCTCCTTCAACCCTAAGTTTTAATTACTTTCTAAGAATGCTTAGAAATGCTCTAAAGTTATTATGTATATAGTCTATATCAACTATTGATCATAGACTACATCTTATCTTACATAATTGCTGAAAATGCTGTTAAGTATTTTGCATGTATTGCGTGTAAATAAATACAATATTGGACAATATTGGACTATTACATCAACAGAAAACTAGTCGTGACTAACATGGCATCGGAAAGATCAAAGGTTGGCATGTTTTCAAGATTGATTACTTGCTGTACGACTAGTTCAGAGAAAATCATGTTCAAAGACTGAGATACAGGAAATTAGATAAATCCAACTTTATTTTGAAAACTGCCCCAGCACATTACATGCAGATACTATAATGCCCTCCCAAGCCTGTATTGTACATATTGTATGAAAAAAAAATAAAACTGAAGTGACAAGGAAGGTATGTTCTGTTGTGTGGACAATATCGTGGGGCAACAAATTAAAGAGAGTCGTACTATGATTAAAACGCAGAATTATTAGAGATTACATTAACCCCTGCAGGTAAAGTTGATGTTGAAGTGAAATTGCAAACTTTCATCCCTCAGTAGCCTTACAATGTTACCTGGAAAAGAACAGTTACATCTTAACTATGGACAGGAAGACTGGCATGGCATGCATTTTAAAAAAGAGCATTTGGACTTGGTAAGCATACAAGAACCCATGAGTTTGTACTCTAGAGAATGAATCCTGTGTTCTCTCTATAGCAAAGCCAAGTGGTGAAATCTGGTTTTCACATTTTCTTAATATCCCAGTGGAAGCATGTCTTAAATTATTTATTGTACCTTTATAATAGCCATTGGCACAGCATTGCACTTATACACCTATGCCAATATGCTATTTTTTTTTTTAAAAAAAATGGATATCTAATGTGGGTACCACACAATAATTTTTTATTTTTTTTTTAGTCCATGCTCTCTAGATCCTTCATTGCTGTCCCAAACTGACCCGGTTGAATCGAATCAGGTGCTAGCTCTGATCTGAATCAGAGATGGGCTACCCAGTCCTGCTTAAAATTACCGTGCATATGTTGCTTGCGTAATGGCCTGGGGCCCCTGCACTGTGAGAACAAATGAACAATTCATCATCCACAGCTGTCTGCCAGGCCCAGGTGACTGCAAATTCAATGCACGGGGGCAGCTCTTAATCGGCCAAACGCTAATTGGATGGTCTGGAAAGATTAGAGTAGCCCTGAAGCGAATTTCCTATCAATAGAGGTATCTCTCACAGTACTAGAAATCAATGGATACTTTGCTTTGTATGGTTAAAATGTAATATCATTAAATGCTGGGAATCAGTCCATCACTCTTGGTTTTGAATCTGCTGATTTTTTTTTTTTTATGTCTTTCTTTTGTTTCATACCCCAGTTTTCCCTGTGTCAGAATCATGAAGGTTCAATTTAGATTTGAATCTTCTTTTATAAACCAGTATCTTTTTATTACAAATTGATTTTCTGGGAGATTTTTTTGTTCTTGTGCCTCTAGGTAGCCTAAGGCTTAGAAGCACTTCCAGCTCTGGGCTGAACTCCATGGTAAGTTTCAATAGGTTGTATTTTTTTGGCATTGGTCATTGCCTTTCCAACAGGAGTACTGTCGAGGGAATTGATCATTCTGATCCTCATGGCAATTACTGTGTGTTGGCAGCTATACTTTTACATATATATACTTACACTTCACAGGGGATTAAACTTTAAAACCATTTTATCATTTACTCCTAAACCAACAATGAATTAGATATTGTTTGTTGTGAACATATTGCATGTCATATACCATATATACTGTATCACATTCTGAAAAAGTTGTTATTCAAAATTATAAGTCAATGGCAGATAAAATTGTATGATAACTGGCTAAAAAATGGTTGGTAATCTCTGGTAAGAACCCGGAGACTGTTTTTGGCAAAATAGAATACTACGAAAATAGCATGTTCGGTGTTTTCATTGCAATAAAATCCTTGCACAGAGGGTGTTACCAGAGAAGTATCAGTAGCCAAACCAGTCTGTTATCTTGCGTAATGCCCTTTGTGCCAGGTATTTTTTAATTAAATATTAGGTTTTGCCTCTGATCTAAGATTTACAAGTATGCCTAAGCACTTTGTGATGGTGGTCCACTATGAAAGGCACATAAAGATTGATTGATTGATATATTCTTAACAGACAATACTACGGTCAATGAAATGATTGGCGGAGAAGATGCATCTATCAGTGCCCACATGTCAGAAATCGTGTAAATTAATTAATTAAAAGACTTGGTTTCAAATGGACTGAAAGAGGCCAAGTGAGCAATACTGGGTTAAGCATCTTAAGCCCCTTTCACACTGGCATGCTCTACCTGGGTTGAAAACCTAACTGGGTCAGAACAGGGTGTCTTGCGGATCGGCTATGCGGTTTCACATTGCTGTTGATAAAGCAGAGTTGACCTCGATGACAGATGTAAGCACACAATCTGCATAACAATGCCCTGGAATCAGCTTGTTAAGGATGCTTCCAGCCAAGCTTCTCGGGATTGAACCGTCTGCCCAAATATTGATTAAAGCAACATTTTTGTTTCTTCATCTCTGCTGCAATCTGGCTCATGCTGTCTCAATCAACAAAGATATGGCTAAACAGAATAAACAAAAACGTTCCTTGCGGAAGTGAAACCTTCACACAAGCGTGGCTCTTTGTTACTTCGTCATCTTACAAATGGCCATCATGCATTTTGTCTCGCTCAACCTGCATCAAAGCATGTTGACCCTCATCCTGAGGTGGGTCGCAGAGACCTGGGTCAACCTGGGTATGACCCAGGTACTTGAGTCCGGACCTGGGTAGGAGTGCCACTGTGAAAGGGGCTTTATTTAGTTGCTTTTCACTTATAGTATTTTAATGTGAATAAACACATATTTTCTTTCAAAAACACTGCATTTTAGATACAGTGCATGAAATCATATACAGTATGTCAATTGCCCTGAATCCACTTTCCAGTCTCTGTTTTGTCAAAAATACCTTATCCTTCTTCATGTTTAAAATCATGAAACCATATATTATGATGTACATTGTGTATTTTTGTACATTAAGTGACTAATTTGTCTGTTAATAAAAATAGTTTGTAATGAATGCATCTCAGTTCGTTGAATTGAATGCAAAGGAAAGGGATGGACACGACCCGTAAACCATACGGTTCAAAGACAAACGACTTACCATTCAACTAAAGATCTCTGTAGAACCTCTGTAGTTGAGAGGTACGTATGTGTCTTATATTGATGTCAGTATTATTAACTCATTCGCCTCTAGGAGGAGATTCATTTCAAGTTTCAATCATACTTTTCCTATAGAATGTTTTTGGGCATGGATCTGTTTATAGCAGATCCAAATCTAAAAAAAATCAGCAGCTGTCACCTTATCCTAATCCTTTGGAAAACAGCATTCTATAGACAATCCAGAAGGTGTCTATATGCATCGTTGCATGGCTGTTGACTAGTAAGAACAGGATTGATCCATTAGGAATAACTGTCTGTACGTTATGTTTAATATCTCCCCTGTATCAAATGATAATTCCGAAATGTATTGACCCATTCTATAATCGTTCAAGCACTGTGCACAATTATGGAATGGGTTGTGTAACTTTGAACCATTGTGGAATGGGTCTGAACCGTATTAGAATGGGACAGATTGTCAGTTTGCGTGCAACATATGTAGTTTGTTTAGTTATACTTTTCAAGTTATAGTAAGCAGTCAGCAGCTATTCTAATTGTTACAGCTACAGCACCTCAGTCTTTTTAATAAAAGTAGATCTGCGGTCTTGAACTAGCTTGTCTTGGGCACTGTGTGTGTGTGCGTGTGTGTGCGTGTATCTTGCCAGAATACTGAAGTGTTTTAATAGAAGAATGTGTGTGTATACTTGTGTATGTGTGCTAATACTGTATACGTACATGAAAAAGGTGCTGGTCTGACAGTTGGGAGTTGTATTCACACCCCTACCCTCATCACACACATATGTGTCTAACGGGACATCAAAATGCTGTCACTTTAGATCCATCATATAATTACTTCTGGAAAATGATATCAATTACATCATGCACCCCCAACCCTCAAACTTAATAGGTGAGACTCATTGCTTTGACTGTATTCCAGCTATGATTGCCATTTCCCCCTCCTGTGGATTCTAACAGCATTCTGGCACTTATCCACCAAAGGAGAACCACTCCTTCTTTTGTGCACCAGACCAAGCCTTACAAAAATGCACTCCTGACCAATGGCATAATAAAATGGTTTGGTCTGATGGATGCTCATTACCTCATTGCATTTTAGAACGCCCATACAAAAGTATAGTAAATGCTACAATGCCAGCAGCCTCACTCTTTGTCACATTGACACCTTGAACTCTTCTAGTTCTTACTTTCTAAAGTGAATTAATGCAATATACTGTATATTTCCATTGCAGAGCAATTCTGTCAGCACAACTTGTGAATTTCCAGAGGCAATATGGGTTTAGCTGAAAGACTCGACTCCTTCTCCTGCTGCTTGGAAGGCCTGTAGTTTTAAGTGTTATTAATACTACACCATATAGTGTGAGGGAAACATTAGTTACAGAAAGTTATCATAGGACAGATTATGCACTAGCTTAAACAAGTTTGATTTGATTTAGTTTTTTTTATTAATGTCAATACATATGTCATATAATTATGTCAAAAATAGCAGGGGCTTACAAAAAGACTGAGGACTTTGTTTAATTTGTATATTTTTCATATTTTAAGTGAGTTGTATCTGTTCTTGTAAGAGCAAAGACTAATGGAACATTTAAGTTAGAACATTCCCACTGCCCAGCAGCCTGAGGCACTACAAAGTTCTCCTGGCCAAGATGAACATATGAGAACAATTAATGCCCAAAGGACAACCTTTAAATCCAAACCACTGTTGTCTCCAACCTTCTGTCTGTCAGCTGCAAGTGTTTTGTATCTGGATGACTCTTGCATCCTCGACATGACAGCATTGTTGTACTTTTCTCATAAGGCATTCAAAGGCCAAGTATTCCATATTAGGAGAGATACAATTTATTGTTTGTGTTTTCCAATAAACAGGGGGAATAGTCACTGCATCACATGCACCATATATTGTCTTTTCTGAAAACCATGTATTGAACAGTTTTCAGTGGGCCATTTTCCAAAGTGCCAATGCATAGTCAAAAAAGATATTTATTTATTGAAACCCTTAGGGTGTGAATGTTCACAATGAATCCTAATGGACTTTTTGCATAGCTCTTGGCACCACCTGGTTGCCGAATATTATAAATTCATTTTAATTTCTCTAAAAAGAGAAGTTAAACCTGTATAATTCTGATAATCCTTATAATTACATAATACATCTTAACACATATACTAATGGTTTTATATTGCTCACTCATCTGTAATTACAGAGCATCATTATAAACAAGATGTACTAAAATGGGTAGATCATCTTTACTTGAAGGCTTGTATTTCAATGTATACAATAGTTGAATGGAGTGTGGTGACTCCACATCACAACAAAACCCACAATGAATTTTGCACATTGGCTGTCTCTGCTGGAGAGGCACAGGACTGAATGGCAGGGGTTTTAGGTCAATAATGAGGTATGCTTGCAGCAATGTGAGGAAAGACTGTCATGACATGGAAACATGGCTGTCTGCAGACAGTGCCATGGTCCCTCGTGTGTCATTACCACTCAATTCACATGATAATACTATATTTGCTACTGTCTGGCATTTACCAGTTTCGGGCTGGATAAAAAGTAAATCTTAAAAGAAAAATAATATGTTCCATCATATAACTCCATGCAATAAAGACCAAAATACTTTTGTGGGAAATCAATAAAAACAAAGCACTGCACATGGGTTAAAAGACAAACCTTATGGGAAGCTAGAACCTACCTGGTCTTGAAGATCTGTAGGGAAGTAAATGGTTTACTTTCATAGTGGGGCTTTTACTAACAGCAGAAAATGGGTACTATAAGTCCAGGGGACAGTGTGTTACAGTCCAGTAATTAAAGTCCTGGGCTTGTAAGCAGGTGGTCACCATTTCAAATCCCACCTCAACTCACTGTGTGATCCTGAGCAAGTCACTTGTGCTCCATCCTGCGGATAAGATGTTAAATCAATGGCCTATTGTAATTGATTCTGCATATAATGCACAGTTCACAGCCTACCCCTGTAAAGCGTTTTGTGATGGTTGTTCACTATGAAAGGTGCTATATAAAAATAAAGATACAGTTGTCCTGCTTTATACCACCCCCCCCCCCCCCCTTTATAACGCCACCAGCTATTCTCTCTGAACAAATGTCACCACTCTAAAAACAGTGCTATTTGTACCCATTATATTGCCACCCACAAAGTTCCCAAGCCAAGCAAAGTCTAAAATAAGTGACTTTTACATAACACAGTAAATGTTAAAAACAACAAAAAAAAGCATGGTAAGAGGTTTGTTTGTTTACTTGAAAGTTTTGCACAAATGAAAGCTGATTTAAACTAAAGCATCACTTTTGTAAACAGCAGAATGTTTTTTGTTTTTTTCTTTAACTTTTTGTTTTAAAAAAGTGTTTGCCTGTATATATTTAACTGCTTAAAAAAAGAATGCTTTTGAGCTTAAATTGCTTTGTGAAATAAATAGATGGCATCATTCAAAGGGGGGTAGTATTGAGCAGGCCTAAAGTCGTGCCACAAACAGTAAAGTTCAAATGACAGTACAGTAAAAAAAAAAAAAAAAAAAAAAAACAAAAACATATGCTTTTTTGTATGGAAATACAAAAATGTATATGGAATTGTTGATTGGGTGATTTGAAACTAAATTAGTGTTTTATTTATTTATTTTTATTGTTTTTTTTTATTGTTTTCAAGTATAAACTGTTCCTCAAAAGTATCTATGTATGTTTCATACAGATGGGGAAAGACGATAAAACGTCATTAGTAGACCTACTGTTGTGTTAAGAACTAGTACTGTAGTTTAAAAAAAAAAAAAAGATGAATCTTTTATTAAATGGTCTAGAGATATTGTAATTGTATAACTAAAACATTAAAACATTTGTATTTATCGCAAACATGGAATGTGTTTGTGTGTGTGTGTGTGTGTGCGTGTGTTTTGCTATTTTTGTTTTTTTGACCCTCACTATAACACCACCCTCACTTATTGCCCATGGCCCTTACCTGACGACATAAAAAGAGGATTGACTGTAGTATTATTGATATTATGATTATTTCTATTATTATAAAAAGCACATAAGCAAACATTTAAGGAGGATATTGTGAGATATTGTAAATGGATGTGCAACATAAAATGACACATTGAAAACCATTAAAGACAAGCGAATAATCAGGTACTACTTATGTTGTACTACAATATAGTTCTCATATTCCCCAGAGATTAGCTGTTGTTTACAATGTAAGTATGAAATCATTTTTCTGTCTTTCTCTTGCTCCCCCAGGAAGGTACAATTACAACAGTAACAGAGGATTAATTAGAGACTTTCCCAATGGTAACATTAGAGAATGCAGCCCAGTCAAAGGGGAGGTATTAGAAACTTCACACACAGGTAGCTGAGGCAAAGCACATTCTAGGTAATTAATATGTTTACAAGAGGATGAGCTGTTTATTACATTTGACCTTTACACTCTTCATTGCTGTAAGACTTCCTGTTCAGTTTTCAGTATGTTCAGTTTTCAGCATGTCACAGTTAGTGATGGATGCCCAAGAAAGAACAAAATCAAATTAAGAGTTTTCAATCCAGATTTATTTATTTATTTATTTTTGGTTGCAAAAACAATGTGCACTGCAATCGACCCTACCCAGTAGAAAGGCTGCATGTAATCTGTAAATCTAGAAACATCAAGGTTGATAAATTATGAATCTTAGTGTTGATAATGTTTTTTTTTTTTTTTTTAGAGGATCCCATTATTTTAACCCTGTTTCTTTCCCCAATTTAAAATTCCCAATTTGAAAGTCCCTTCACTTCTGCATCCCACTTATAGATCCTAGAGGACTGAAGTTCAACAGAATGTTGCCATACTACTGACCCCTGGAGACAAGGCCCAGTGTGGATAATCTCCTCCTCAACTCGCTGGGCGCCTTACCAGTAAGAGGACATTGTAGCACAATGAGGCAAACTATCCCCAGCAATTTTATTTTGCTAAACGGCAGGAGATAAAATGTAGCAATGGGTCCCAATTATGATTGGCAGCCAAGAACCAGCAATATCGTATAGGAGTGCTTTTACTAGGGACCCATGAAAATACAGCTATGTTACCAATTCACACTTCTTATTATAAATAGATTGCAGTCTAATCATCTTGCTTAATATAGAGATATCTTTCTGTTTGGCATTCTTTTTCTCAATTTACTTAAAGACTTAAAGGCCACATACTGTGTGCAGTGGCTAGAACTCTAAAATGTTGACCCACAGCACTGGGTTACAAGCTGACATTTCAGCATTGCCAGCAGTGTTGGGATTTGAACTCATTTTGAAGTTGCTTTGCAAGTCTTCTAAAAAGTACAGGGCAAAGGAGGGGGGTTGGTTGGCGGGGTCTTGGATAAAGAGAACAATTTCCATATGGAGTTGAAGGGAGTATCTGGAATATTGCCATTAATCCTTGGCTGCTAACCTGACAAGTTTCTACTAATAAACAGAGAATTGGCAAGCAGTTGCCATAGGGGAGCTTGCAGCTACATCAGTCCCACCTCTCCCAGTGGGAGACTTTGTGTTGTCAAAGGAGGTTTGCTTAGATGTGAAGAGAGGTACTACAGAACAGCTTATACCACATTCCAACTGAAAAAAAAAAAAATGATATAAATAGCAAAATGGACTGACACGCAGCTAAATTACCAACATAAGGTAATTAAGCAATAACAGTTGTACTGTATACTGACACATCTGGAGATGTACAGGTACTGAAATGTGGAAGTCAGTTTTAATCAGTTTTCTGTTCACTTTTCATTGGAAAGTAGGAAAATCAAGTAGCCAACCTACCCTTATGTTTCTGAAAATATATACATGATCTCATGTTTTGATGTGTGGTTTATTTTTTTTTGTACATAATGATACTGATTACTAAGGGTTTTGCTTCCCTCACGGGAATGCATACTGTATACATATATTAACTGCTAGAACTGCTTGTCCAATTGGGATGACACTTACCAAGGACCTACTTTATTGATGGTTATTGACTGTATCAGAATATGCAGGTAAATAGAGGCAGTGTGTCCATCCAACTGTCTGACTACATAGTCTGTCTGTCAGTCTGAATGTATTTATCTCACACTTACATTTTTACATATATCAAGAGAAGGGCTTATGTGATTGTGAATCATTAGCACAAGTAAGTTGAATTTATGGGTAACATATATATATATATATATATATATATATATATATATATATATATATATATATATATATATATATATATATATATTATATATATATATATATATATATATATATATATATATATATATATATATATATATATATATATATATATATATATATTAAATACTGTGAATGTAGAAGCCATTAGACAACTTTCACGCAATTTGATTGGCTCTTGTAATTTTTATTTGCATATTTCCCTACATCCCATTGTTTTGTTTATATATATATATATATATATATATATATATATATATATATATATATATATATATACTGTTCTACTTTAGATGAAAAGTACAAGTACTATCGAAGTAAAAAGTAAATACAACGTTATAAGTTGAAGTGAATGTTGATTTGACATGATATTGAACTATATGGTATTGAAAGTAATTTATTAACCGTACATTTTGTACATTTTGTGTAGAGAACCTACCAGCTTTGAAACACATCATCACCATGAGAATTACAGTCTGGTTTTACATATGGCTCTCCTGTTGGAGAAGGACTTGAGAACAAACAGAAACCCTCAGTATGCAGTTCAGCTTAGTTATTAATCGAATTGTTATGGTGCCCATCCGCATGAGTGAAATGAAAAAGTAAGCAACCAAAGAATCAGATCTGATCCAGGATAAGGCTGTGACACAGCTGCAGGAGAACTACACTCCCTGTTCTTCCCAGTGGGATGCGATACAAGCGATTATGCTGTGTGGGGAGAATCTGCTTACAGAGATTCAAGTGTATTAAAGGGGATAAGCAAGACCAGAAAACGTTATTGAGAAACAAAAAAGGACAACATGTAATAATACATTACATATAGTGATAGAGGCAATACACAGCTTAAACTGTATTAGGTGGCATCCTTGGAAAAATGATACTGTCCCTTTAATGTAGTACAGAGCTTTCCGGGAGAACAAAGGAGATAGGATATCCTTAATCCCCTCAATATTAATGTCTAAAATGTCATTAAT
This sequence comes from Polyodon spathula, assembly GCF_017654505.1. Lineage (NCBI taxonomy): Eukaryota > Metazoa > Chordata > Actinopteri > Acipenseriformes > Polyodontidae > Polyodon > Polyodon spathula. The sequence goes on from NC_054545.1 coordinate 6,565,261, forward strand.
AATCTCCAGCCTCTGAGCCCGGGACCACACCATGATGAAAAGTCTGCATTCACAAAGGTACCTGCCAGGTCTTGTTTGACAGGGCCTTGGCTAATGAATGAATATAAAGCTATTCCACTCAATCACACAGGATTTATCTTCGCCCCGAGTCTAGGTGAGGTTTGGTATGGGGTGACCACGACTGTCAGGCATGCTGAAGTTGCAGCCAAGAAACTGTCACAGTATTTCAGTAAGGCTAGTTTGCTGTTTTTTATGGTTTGCATTGTGTGTATCTATGAGTTTGTGTGTGTTGTTTACACATATGCATATGGACACTGATGCTATGAAAACAGTTCTGGATATACTGGATAAGTGCCTTTACACAAATCTTATATAACAAATAGTGATTTATAAACACTTTTTTTTTTTTTTACAAATTGATAAAACAAATCTCCCTAATATTCGATGTAAGGCATACAAGTCGCATCCTGAAAATTTATGTTGAAAGGTTGTGAAAAATCTTTTGTAGATGGGTTGTTTTAAGAGTGTATGCTGACACTTTTTTTGGAGATCTTCAAAATCCGACTGATTTACAAAGCTAAAGGGTGGGATCAGCTATGTTAGATGGCAGGATGTTTACAGTACTTGGTGTAGATGTCCTGCAGGGCAGACTAAATTGAGAGAGTTAGAAGATACCCACATCTCTTCGGTCTTTATAATAGGGATCGTTATATGTAATTTTTATTGTCCCTACCTGGATATTTGATGTTTTTAGCAGTGCTTAATTTACTAGAACACATAGATTTTTCCCAGAATTCCATGCCATGTAATCCTCGGCTGGAAGCACAGATACTCCAAGTGGAAGAGGTGGGGCAGACGAAAATGTAAGCAGAACTATGAACCATACCTGCCAATGGCTGGCACTTGTGAGTTATGGGTTTTTATTTCATGTATTTCATATAAAATACATGAATAAAGGCTATATTTGATCCTGAGCCAGTCCAAATAAAAGGCATAATACCACAGTAGTCACGTCAAAAAGTGATAATTCTGTAGAGGAAAATATACTTGAGCTTTGACCCATTCGATTCCTCCACTTTCAATTCAAACGCAAAATGTCTTGTTTTCAATCACTCGACAACACCCACAGTACAGAAATGCTCATTCAGCATGGAGAATCCGCTATGATGAATGGTGATGAATGATGATGATGATAGCGATTGCAATTGCAGATGATTTATGAACTGTGAAGGGCACTTAGGGTGAAAGATACATTTGGCCGGTGGTCTTGTCCGTGGGTGCCTGACGGCTACCTGTGTGAGGCCGACTGGAAATACATGAACAGTTACATGCACACCAGTGCCGCAGATAGGAAGTGACTATGTGCCACCTCCCCCCAAAAAGACGAGGCCACCAAACCATGACTGGAGAATAATAATAAATAATTAACGCACACCAGAATAGCGAGATAAAATTGGCCGGAGGCTTTGTCTGTGGGTGGCTTCCAGAAAAGCAAACAAGTTTACAATTAATGATCAGCAAAATGAGAATACGTCAAAAAAAAAGATGCAAACCTGGTACATTCGTATCTCAGAGAAACTGGAGAAACGGATAACGACATAGAACTTCTGTACAGCACTGAAATACTAAGTTTTAAAAAAACAAACTGTACTGCTGAACCTCGTCTTCTTTAAATTCAAGGGTATCCATGTATTATAAAAAATAATAGATGGGCCTCTTCAGTGAGTTACAGGATAACAATTCCATCGGTGGTTTCTGTGACAGTTTATAAATTACTCAACCTTCAGTCTCGTAATTTATGATGTACATTTAAATGCAGGTTAATATGCCATTATTATTCAGAATATTCAGCATTCGGAATATGTATTCCACTCATGTAAATAGCATATTCATAATAAGGTAAGCAACATTCCAAATTAGAGTATTCATAATATGACATGTGGAATATTATTGCAGTATTAGTTAATGTAAACAGCGTGTGCATGTGAGGCAACACAGCATTTGTATTGTAAGTAGATAAACACATATGAAGTTTAAAGCTTTATAATGCTGATTGTAATTTAAGGAATTGAAGCATAATTATCAGCTATTACGTATATATATATATATATATATATATATATATATATATATATATATATTTTTTATTTTTTTTTTTTTTTTTCACTGTTAGGTTATAGTTCATTGGAAGAAATGCAGTTGCTAGATATGCCGATATCTGTAGTGTTTACTTATTATAATTAATACACAACATCAAATTACTCCTCTTAAACTAGTAATGCTTTGTCCATGTCCAATGTGTGTAGATTCTGGATATTCTGTCTACATATAAATGTGAAAGAACAGTGTGATATTACATTCCACGTGCATATATACAGATTATAATACTTTTTTGGAATACTCATATTCGGAATACTAAGGTGGGATATTCGATCACTGTATGTTGCGCTGGTAAAAATACTTTTTGTTGCATTGATTTATTTTTTTGCTTTAATAGCTGGTAGTATTGACAGTATCTGTGGCTTAAAATGAATGAAACTATATCTATTTATTGCTTCTAGCAATCATAATCAGATATTATTTCTATGAAGCTCAACATGATTGTGTATACAGTAGGTGCTCTGGACCCATTTCTGTTCATATTATGTATATGCGCATGTTAGATATTTTGTCTGCTTCACATTTGCACTGTAAAGCCCACAATTAACCCTATCCAGTATGCTTATCTTCAGAATATTACGAGGGATAATGACCTTGCTGAGCTGCATAAAATATTCTACCAATCATCAAAGCACCGACAAACATTCCAGCATGTGACAAACTAGTCTCCCGCTAGACAGCACTGTTTCCAAGCGCTATTTCTTTATGGATGGATAGGTTTTAATTGTGAACCTTTTATATTCACTTGCATAATTTAATAAATCATTAAATCATTAGTTATGTTAGTAAAAATAAACAACAGGCATGTTCTGCTACTGCTTAGTGAACAGGACAATAATCTCAATGTTAATTTGTGTGCGTGTGTGTGAGTGTGTGCATCAGATGGCAATAACCTCCCACCTAACTCAAGCTGTTGACAAGAACAGATAAGTGTTTAAGGGAATGAAACTGGGCAAATGCTGGACCATGGCCTTTCCAAAAATAGATAATATCACAACCTAGATGACATACATTTTCTTCCTCTTTTACTAAATTTCTGCAGGAGAAGTATGATGAGAAGATTCTTCAAAGCTCTTCTGTTCAGTCTTCCCTTGGGGAGCAGGAGTTGTATCCCCATACATTCACATTTGAAGCTGACATGTTTAAAGATGTCCAGCCACATTGATGCAGATGTACAGAGAATAAACATTAGCATAAACATTGTATTTGTGTCTGTGATCGTAAAAGCATTAGACAGCATCGGGTGTAATATTTAAGATACTTCAAGTATGGGTGTACCTGACCCTGAAGTCTTTTTGAATATGGTTGTACAGCATTCCAAATTTTTGCTTGGGGTTCAAGCAAAGGGGTGTGTATTACTTAGCAGTTGTATAATTAAATCAGATGTCTCACATATGGAAATGTTTACTTTATGTGACCAATTAGGATATGGAGGAGGGCCTACAAAATCACACAAGCTATTTATTTGTAGACAAAATACACTGAACGTATTGTTTGCTTTTCAGTTGCTCTATTTAACTATATTGAACTTATTCATGTTGTTAAACTATTGTATTTGTTACTTTAGTGGGACAAGTTTATTGAATGCTTTCATTTCCCTCAGTATCACACAGCTGGGCAAGTGTTCGATTGGGATTTAAAACTTGGCCCTTTAAAGCTCCATTCATCAGATTTAATCTCCAGACCACAAAGCCTGCTATCCACTGACCAAGGGACTATGGTGCTAAATGGTCTATACAAAACAAGGATGGCTAACGTATGTCATTATTAGACTTTAAATATAACCCAACTGTTGGAAACCATGATCCAAACTCTACCACAGAGTATGTATTTGGGACCCCTGAAAACAGAAGATTTCCATTCATTGTGTTAATCTCTTGTATGAAATGGGATATGTCTGAGAATAAAGCACAACTTGCAGCAATTACCTCACATCACTTTGATTGCTACATCATGTTCAAAGTGCTGTGTGTGCTAAACTGTGGCTGCCTAGTGGAAATGAGCTTGCTTCGAAAAACAAACTTTTAAAAATCAAATTGGCTGCATCCAGGCTCTTTGGGAGACATGTGTAAAGTAAACTGAATCATCTAAAACATCACAGTACTAGAAGCGTATTTTTCAGCATCATCATAAAATATGGGACCTCCATATGCGAAAAACACTGTCCATATGTTTCTGCACAGGATTCGTGACTCTCTGGGTCAACTAAATCATGGTCTGTCATATATGTGGAGAATAACTCTCAAATTATCGCAAACAAATATTTAGCAAGCCATTCACTCATATTAAATCATTCCTACTGGAACATTCAAAGGCGAGTCTCCAGTGTAGTATCTAGACGGGCTTGGTCAGCTATAACTTTCAGTCAGAATCTCTTCATGGAAGTCTTTGAAGCCACAGAGATAATGGGAACCAGGCAGGAAAAGCAACATTGTCACCAGGAATTCATCATGGCTAAGGTTTTTCTCAGCTTGGCTCAGCCGTGTGAGGTCTGGATATGTCACGCACTGCCACACCAGTGCCTGGTTTCCAGAAAGTTATATGCACAGGCAACACAAACAGCACAAGTGGCATTCACATGTTGGCAACTTCTGTGTGGGATGACAACTAAAAGCTGAAGCAACATAATGTAATGAAACTGGTTTCTTGTACCAGGTGACAAAATATATAAACTGACCATGTATTCCAATTTTGAGTTGGACAGAACATCAATAGAAAATAATGTCTCTTTGTGCATTCCCTTACTGCTTGGTGGCAAAAGTGTTTCAAAATATTGCATGCTGAATGTCTGTGGCCTTTTACAGCTGGTAGCTCTAGGTGTTCCTGAGACAGGCAGGCACCCTATCTAAGATTTTTTGGAATAATGTTACTGGTTTACATTTGCTTTATACATTTGTTTTTTATACTTTCACTAATTACATAGGAACAGAAAACCCATTGAATACACGTGTTATATACTGTATGTATTAAGCAGATGCCTTGTGAACATACTTTTGTTTCCACCCTGATTAAAACAAATAACTTAGAGTCTGTAGAGATTTCCTTCAGGCACATGAAACCGATCAAGAAAATATATGTTTCACGTCTAAATGTATTGCATGAATGGTCCTTTAAAGCCTTGATCTGTATCTCAGTTACCCTGGTTCCTTTACAACAAACTAAAGCGAATGGCTGGATCAGTAGCTATTTAAACCCTAGAAGTAAATATACTCTTCTGAAAGTTTGGATGTGTTCCATATTTAAGTAACAATTGATTTACAGGTCATAATCCTAACAAGAACTAGGCAGCTTTTGGTTGAAGCAGTGCATCAGATAACAAACAAAGAAAAATACAGTAGAATGGAAATGATGGCTGATTTTCAAATTTTACTAAATAGGATGCATACCCAAGTTGTCCCAAAACAAATACTGGTACATGCTCTAAAAGGTGAATCATTTATTGCAGTATTTTGATTAATGATGAAAAATAATACATAAAAACATGATACATGTATGTTTTGAGTATAATTATGTTTGTTATTGATTGCTGTCTAAATAATGTGACCATAGCATTTACTGAAACTGCAGTTGGACTTTACACAGGGAACCTCAAGTGATAGATGGTTTATGTAAAAGTGTATATAACCCTATAAAGTTATGTTTTTAAACGCTGCTTATCATTTTTTAAGTTCGAAAACCAACACAAAAAGTGTGATACGTTGAATACCTAAAGGGAAATAAGGATAAGGGTACAGTATAATTTGAAAGGTTAACATCTATTCTCTTTTAAATGTTTCTGTGCAAGATCTTTTTAGATATAGCCAGCTAATCTACTCAGAACAGTAGTATTGCATCTAGAAATAAATAAATAAGTAAAACATGTGGCTGTGCTCTTAGTATTCCCACTTCACTTGGAATCATCACACTGATTTTGGAAGTCAAAACAAATGCCCCCAGTGCTGCCAGTTCAGATAAAAGCAATCCAACACAGACTTTCTCCCAATATATCCTCATTTGAATAAGCTAAATATCTGTTAGGACTTATCTTTCCGGAGGAATGCGTTAAAAAGACGTATATTAATCAGTACAGGTCTAAACCTAACACGCGCGCTATATATATATATATATATATATATATATATATATATATATATATATATATATATATATATATATATATATATATATTAGGGGTTTTAATCTTGACATTTTATATTGATCATTTAATCATTTGATCTACGCTATCTTTACTAGCACTGCCATGAATGGAAGGCAACTATGAGCAAATATATTTAGCGTGAAATATTGAGTATACCTTCCAGTAAGTTCCCTCCAACATTTTTCAGCTCATCTTCACAGGTAAGCCCTGATTGTTTTATAATTACATTATATTATGCACGTATGGGGTGCAATTATATGCAGTGGCATTACTTTATAGTTTTGCTTGATTCGAGGTTAGTGTCAAAATCCAGTCAACATTTTGGATTAGGGGAATCAGTAAGAGGTATCAAAATGTGTGAGTGTAAAATGTCTAGGAGGAAAGTATGAAGTACTATAGGAATAAGCATACCTGGTAAAATAGGAATCCAGCCAGAAAGGGGTGATGCCATTAACATTGGTTGTGAGAAGGATTCCAGAAACACTCAATTTTCCCCAACAAAGGAAAAGTATTGCCCTGTATTTTATGACTCCCATATTTAAACTCTTATGTTTCGATTTAAATAAAAAGATGGACAGTAGTCTGGGGTCCTTCGCAAACTGAAATAGTCTGTTGGTTGGTTGTTTTACTTGTTAGGTCACCTTGATTAAGGTAAGATCCTCCTCCATTATGATTCCTGCTGGCATTTGGAGGGGACGCCAGGATGTCTCCAGGGACACATTTATTCAAGACAAGTTAAAGTATGGCCCAGGCCCAGAGCCTCGCTCTGCCAAAAGACACTTAACAAGTTGGCAGCTAAAAAGTAAGAGGCCTGTTCAGCATGTGGGAAAACATAAAAAGAAGTAGATTTAAAGTTAAATCTTCCAGACGTTATTGTGGGCACTTTATATTAAAACACAGTGCCAGCAAGTCCTGCTTTTTTTTAATGGGAAGTACAGCAAGTCTCCTATGTGGCTTATTACAGGGTGCTAGTTAGCACAGTTATTTTGTCACTGTCTGGCCATTTCAAAGCGTTACAGAGAACAAAAAAAAAAGGTCTAGTGCTTTGCAGCAGCAGGTTCATACATAAAAGGACATTTCTGTACCTTAGATCAAGCCAACTCAGAAAACAGTGCTGTCTGCTACCAGGGCACAGGGTGTAAGTATAATTTACATCTGTGGTCAAGCATGTCAAAGTAAGTAAAATCCCACACCCATATACAGTGCCTACATAGAGGTACTAAGTTAATCCACCCATTGGTCTCTGATGGACAAGGATGCATATGTCATTTAAATCTGGCATGCCGATTTTGTCACCAAGATGCATGTTGCTGTCAGCACCTGAAAATTAACATTCTCATTGTTTCTTTTAACAATTCCATAGGTTATGTCAATTCAACTGTATGAGATTAGCTTGTCACCTTGCATGTTGAAACCAGATATGATTATGGACTAAAAGTTAATGCTTTAGAAAAAAAAGTAGTTCAAGTGTTAATAAGGGTCAATTAAACCAGTCATTACACTGGGGGAAAGGTTGAAAATCATAAGGTCCGTTGAGTCCGTGACCATGTTAAACACCTTCTTAAACACCTACATTTAAAAAGTTTTGTTGTCTAAGAAGCTAATATTGCAATATCCACTTATGGTGTCTTTCAAGCAGTGAGGCCAATAAGAAAGCAGTATACTTTTTATACATTGCCTTTTAATATACAAGATATGTTGAAAGTTCCCTTCATTTAAATCAAATTGTCTAATGTAAAAGACACACAAGATTAAAATAAATGAAATTCAAGAGTTAAAAGAATAACACAGGTGTATGGCAGGGTAAATTTGTGGTCAAGGCTAGTGGTGTGAAAAGCAGACGCAGGAGGCAGGAAATTGCAGCACAAACAGCTTTTCATGCACCTTTATTCAACAAAACTACCTAAACAATTAAAAAAAAGCAGTACCCAAGCTAATGCTCTCATAGTGCAGTAACCACAAACACAATCTATTGCTCCCAGTCCTGCCCCACACCGACTCCAAGCAGCAGAACAAAGCAGCTGTCTTTCAACTCCTCTTATATGCAGGTGTCCATCTTCCATCCACCATTAACATTCAACACATTTTTTTGCAGGGATGGGATTTTAACCCCATCCCTGCCAAACCTGAATTTAAAAAATACAAAACTGTATTGACAAAACTAAAACACACACAAACAATCACATAGAGAAATATTTGCAAAATTACATGTGTAGGGCCCGGTCCTGCCACAAGGTGTAATCAGATAAAACAAGCAGTAAGATGGGGCCCGGTGTTTTCAATAGTCTATTAAAGTTCTGGAAGCTTCTATTGCTGTTTTGTCTTCCAAAACTAAGGTACACCCACTCCTCGTTATATCGGCCACCGCTATACTGGTGGCCCTGGAGTTGTTTCCCCATTTTAGTCTAACTGAGCATGCCTTAGCTGCAGTATACATACATAGGCAATTTCACTTAGAATTACTGTTTGTTTTATTTTGTACTGCACATCACAAACAAAAATATACAAAACAAATAAAAACAAAGCATTAATATCGTACTGTTAACATATACATACGTATTGCACAATAACAAAAAGCAAATAAAATATCTACTTGATGAAGCAGTTTTTATTTTAGTCAACAAGGTGTTCACTTGTGGCAGCAATGCACCAGCAAGTCACAGGGCAGTGATGTCGGCTCCCTAGCAAGACTCCTATGATTTTGGGAATAGATTCGTTAAATGCAGCAGGTTTGTGTATTTGAGAAAGAAGAGGAAGACTCATGAAATTAATTGGAGACTTAAGTTGATAAGATTCAATTACCCTCCGCAGTATGAATTAAAACAGTGTGCTGCTTTTTATACGAAAAATGAGAAAGCGGCTTGAGTCGAAGATTGATATTGGACCCTGATGCCCCCGATAAAACGAGGGAGTGCTTGTACAGTATTTGTTAGCCTGTATGTTTTTCTATGGGTCTCTTGCTATATGGCGGCCCTTGATATATAGCGGATTTATGTTGGACCCCGACACCTGCGATATATGGAGTGCATGGTGTATGTATGCAGTATGCATCAATGAGCTGAGCAGAATCCAGGAGCCTAATATTAAGATGGTACCTCAGTATATGTAAGCTCACATTAAGGTTGTGATATTTTAGTAATATTTGTACATTTGATACAATTCTGGTCACTAACCCTTCATAAAGAAACACATGGCATGTTACAATAGGCGTTTACCTTTTTAGGTATTTAAAAAAAAAAAAAAAAAAAAAAAGTGAAAGCAGATCTGCATCTTTCTTCAAAGACACCTAATATCTGTTAAAAAAAAGAAAGAAAGTAGTAATTTGCAGTTAGAGATGGGCCAAATGACCCCTTCACACAGTTATTAAAAGGTTTAAAACTACTGAAAGATCAAACAATGGATATAATCATCTTAGTGGAAGAAGATCATGAAAAATAAAGAATCATGATACCAGATAAAGACAGAATAATGCATCCAAATCAAAGAAAAAGAGTACGGCAGAGAGCGATAGGGCTGGAGCGCATGTCAAAAATGTAGCAAGGAACAGATTTTACACAGCATTAGTCAGCAGGTGGGATTCAGAGGCTAGTGGAGGTCAAGTCATTTGTGTGACCTTTCTGTTATCCATAGTAATAGAACTGTGTTAGACAGAATAAAAAAAGGCTCAACATAGAATTGGCAAGAGGATTCTGAGAGGCAGCTGGGTTGCACTTCAAGCTCTAAGTGGTGACATGCAGTACAGTACAAAAGCTTTATATTGAACATAGAAATGGTTCAAAAGCTATACATTCAGTGTTGTATTGTTTTACAGCCGATTCCCAAAGAATGTATGCCCTGTGACACTGGAACCTTTCCATCTGACATTTTTCCCCAGATTAAGCAGTTAATGCAATTGTAGTTATTTCACTTTTTAAAATATGGTTGAAGGTTTTGATTCACATACTGTGTATCTCCACACTGTATATCTCAGTATAACAGGAGATGCTGCAGTTTGTTATTAATTATAAGCAAACAGGGGAGCAACATTTAAACAAATCTGGAGACAGTTATGAAACAGTTTGTTTAAATAGTATGTGATTGCTGAGGCTTGGCTACAGGCTGAATTCATATCTAGCCTACAGTATGCAACAGGGTAAGGTCTTCTTTGTAAATCCAGAGTTTAGCTTCTTTGAAAAAAAAACACAGACCAGTTACTGTAGCTAAATGTATGTGTGTTTGTCTAGCCAGGATAATGTTGCAGGCCTCATGAACAAAGTACATGCAATTTTCAAAAGGTTGAAACAAATGAATAGAGGCCTCTGTTTTAGGCTATGGTTATTCCTGCTCTAGTCAGAACAAACACCGTAGATGTAAGAAGATGATTAAGTGTGTATTGTACAGTACTAATCCATTTTAGATCAGTGTGTAAATCTGGTGTCCATCTTGGAGAAGTTTAATCAGTGTAACGGTAACAGATAAGACCAGAGATATAAACAAGCTATTTAATTATTGTTATTGTAAATGTTACGTTAACATTAACAAAAATATACATGCAAATAAGCGTCGGTAAAGCCTATGCAAGATGCCATCTCTGTTTGCATACCAAAATGATGTTGCATCCCATTTAGTCCTTTCTACATCAATGTCTTTTACATAATTGTGAGGCGAGAGTGTATTAAATGGAATGTCCAGACAGTAATTTATGTGTACAGAAATAAAATAATTTATTTTTATTCTCTATACACAACAAAATGATTATATAACAAAAGAAAACAAAATGGTGTGAGGGAAGGAGTGCAGGGGTGAAATCCAAAACAAACCGTAATGACTCGTCTTTAATTGTCTTCGTGGCGACCCATACATAAACAAAAAAGACAAAAGAAATGTTAGTGTTTTTTGTTTTAAAAAACCCGCTGCACCAAACCAATCTCTCCCTCCACCCGTTACTCCTCCTATTTTACTTTCGGACCAACCCCGAACACAGTAGCACGTTCCCTTTAGTATGTAATGTCCCGCCTCTGTAGTCAGTGGAACACCATTCCCCAACTGACAAGTGTCCTTATCCTTCACTTGACTCCAGTGGCTGGAATTTACATACTCGTACTTCCGCCCCTCACCAAGGTGCCGCCCCTCAAAAGATGACTTTTGCCATGGTCACGAGATCTTGGTAAGGGAAGTCCCGAGTTGGTTTGATGCCATCTACTGTCGGGAGGCTGAATCACAGACCGAAAACCCTTTGACTCATCACAATAATTTATTATAATATTACCTATGTATTTTCAAACAAACAAAAACCATGCAAACGTATCCATTTTGTGCCATTACTGGCTACATTTAGAAAAATAGAACAATAAAAGCAGAAAATATTCATTATAATGATCTGTTCAATGATTGGTCAATTTATTTGTATCTCTACGATACTACATTTAGTTTTGTTGCATAATACTGTCTATAGCATTGGAAAGATGAGAATGATTTTGCAAAGTGACAAAGAGACAATAGGTATTTTTAAGGAGAAAAAAGCGCAGCCCTCATGTTCAATGTATTCAGTAAAAATTTGGGATTGGCATTATCACTTTAATATAAACCATGCTTTATCTGTAATACCTACTCTTTTTCAGAATAAGGGTAATTATATTATGTTTAAAAATAAGATTCTTTAATGCAGAGATTCATCTGAGACAACCAAATCAATACCATGTGTGGTTGATGCTGGAGTTTCTTGAATTTTAATTTCAATGATGAAAGACCTTGTTACCGAGTGAGCTTTACAATGAAATATTTAAATGGACACTTCTTTTTGTACTTTTAAGCGTTGGTTTAGAGATGGCTGTGTTTTTTACATTTGTCCACCCAAGGGACTGCAACCACTTGGAGCTTTCTACAAAAGGTAATCATTTTCAATAGAGTAATTATATTGCTTTTAGCTTGAACAATAACAAATTGCCTTGGAACCAAACCTACGAGAACCAATTTGCTAGTTCATCCTCTGAGATCAGGCAATGATAACCGCCCAAATTAAAATAAAACACATACACACACATACATAATGTAGACTACAAGTACATAACTTTTCTAGTTCTATTTTGCCTTTGTGCATCAATAACATGAAATGGTTTTGAAGGGTTATTAGCAAGCTCAAATGTACATGCTTTTGACAACCTGAAGGCTGGTATCTTTTATTCTGCCAATAAACAATGTTCTTCCTACAAAGGCATATATGTTAAGATCAACAAAGGTAAGGAACTTAAAAGCAAATGCAAGTCTGGACACTGTCTCAGCAAAAACCAAAGCATTTTAATTATTTTGAAACTTTGAGGCACCGGAAACTTGTAAACAAAGGTTCCTGTCTCATAGCAACAAGCTGGTGTGAGCACCTTGTTGATGTGAATCTACCAGACAGGCTTGTTTTGCAGCGATTATCACCAAAGAGCCAGGAACAGTATTTTAACACCTGCCCTGGAGCCCTGTCTGCGCCTAGCTATCCATCTCTCTAGTGGCCCACACTGCCCGGGACTTGTGCCAAAGGCCTTTGAGGCCTATCATTGCCGCAACAGGCCCCTGCAAAAAAATAAAAAATAAATAACCCTAGAGAAATGAGTGTGAGGAAGCAGAAGCATTGTGAATAGTTCTTTTTGCAATACAATTAAGCCACTTAAAAAAAAAAATTGCTTCACTTTATAAAACATATTATAAGAAACAGTATATAAAATGATCTGTCATTTAAACAAAGAAAAGATATTGACAATATAAACATGTCTTCTTCATGTGTTTCCCTTGTGATCTGTTCTGCCTAGCTACTGTACACAAGGTTGCTAGGTGGTTTCTGAATTTATTAATTGTTATTATTGGTCTTACAGTTATACCGCATTTTACAATATGTTTCCTTTTTTTAAATATACTTCATGTCTTGCTTTTTTCCAAGGTCTGCTACTGTGCACAACTATAATGTTTATGTGTAAACAAAATACTAGTCCATTGTTAGTGTTTAGAGTATTGATACTAGTAGAGACCAGAAGCCCAGCTCGCTAAGATTTAACACGCCAATATTTCTGAAAAACCTACTGTACCACTTTCATGACCAGATAAAATTGCCTGTTTTGGTAATTAGAAAATTAGAAAATGCTGGATATGTTGCCTTACACATTAATATATTTATTTTATTAAAACATTCTCGTGTTCTGTAATGTGACCAAGATTCAATACTGTACATATTGAATGCTCTTCTCCTTTGGACTAGCAGGCTTAAGCCTTCCCTAGGGCCAGATGCTCCACAGCATGTAAGGACAGTACATCCAGTGATAGCACTAAAAACTGACAAACCTTAGCAGACATGCCAAATGACCCTCTACTTGAGGGTCACAGACCCTCCTGTATGCTGTATCTACAGATGGTCCACCGTTTTCTCTAGCTTGCTTACTGTTGGCTAAACCCTTTTATTTCCATTTTAGGGTAAGCAAGGAGTACCAAATGATTTCTTCTACAATTTTTTTTATTTATTTATTTATTTATTTATTTTTAACATATCATATATCAACATACATTTCAAATTATCATAACAATATCAGAAGGCATTTCCATCTATAAGTGTGGGGCACAAGTCTCGCTGTACAGCAACATGTAAGATGTAACATATTTCATCCAGAAGAAGGGGAAACTGAGAATCTGGGTTGTAGAGACATGAAGCACCAGTCACACCATGCCAAACTTTTAAAAAATGCAAAGATTATCATTTCCAACTAACCAGTATACTTGGATGTTATCATTGTAAAACAATTAACCTTCCTGTCCTTGAATTTAATAACTGTACCAATGGAAATCAGCAACAAAGTAAGCAGAGTAAACTACTGTGCTTAAAAATAGATTGAAGTATCTTACAGATATTTGAACTTAGGCGGCATGTGGTACAATTTTCTTTTTAATCCATTGTACTTTTATTATATTTTGTGCATTACTGCGGTAGGTCAGTGGTTTCAAAACTTGAAATCTCACAGAAAGCAAGGAGCACTTAAAATAAACCTCACACTGTAGCACGATGTTGGATGTTGGCCAAGATTCTTACTCAAATTACTATTAAACTGTTTTTGGGTGAGAGTGCCCATGCCTGTAATAGGTTACTGCTGCAATACGGGAGTGACCAAGGCATTGTTTTCACTTTGGCAGCTTTGCCAGGTTCACTGCTTTTTCTGGTTTGAGACTTAAACCAACGGTGTGCTATATAATCTATATATTATGGTACTTTTGTATTAGTACATTTAGCCAATTTAACATCATTAGTTTAAGTTTATATGTATACAGCTCACATTCAAACTACTGTGTGTCTATTAACAGGGGTGAACTTAAACTTTTTTTAAGGTTGCATGTTTGCTTATGCCTGGCGGCTGGCCTCGGGGTGCTCAGTGGTTTGTGAATGCTGAAACTGTATTTTGTATTTAAACCGCTGATCTTTTTAACAGATTTAAAAAAATGATTTCTATGACACTCTCTTTCATTGACAACCTTGAGCACATAAACAAATATTGTATTTAATCTCCATTATTTCTCAAAAGAGAAAGCGTAAATACTTACCTACAGACAAAAGACAATATTCCAATAATGATCTCTGTGATGGGAATGCAGTTCAGGTCAATTAGAGGTACTTCCAGCATTATTTATCTGATGCTGTTACTATGGAGCTAGAGCTGATGAAACACCAATTTGTTGTTCAATATTGACTAATTAATAATGCTGCCAGCTGTCCGCAAGGCTCCTGAATTATTATACAAGGCTGATATACAGCAGTTGTTAAGTACAAGAAAATGTAGATGATTATTCTTGATAATGGTATTTTTCTATTCAAAATGGGACATAATATACATTATAGTATTCATTTGGTTCCTGCAGCTACGGCTAAAAGTTTTGCATCACCTAGAATTCTAGGATTAAGACATCATTTAAAAAAAAATAATAATATGGAAAACTACAAAGCGGTATGTAATTCAGTATGTTAATGTAACATTATTCAGCAGATTTCATTTGAGTTTATGAAGCTATATATATATATATATATATATATATATATATATATATATATATATATATATATATAATATATATAATATAATATAAACAAACCCATAAGGCTTAACTAATTTTAAGTGTAATACATTTAGTACATTTACTCATTATTTTCCCTACACCTTCCAGATGGCAAGGCATCTCTGACGCATAATGTCACTAATCCTCAGTGCATATGGTCCCTTCAGTCTTGTATAGATCCCCAACACTGTTGTCATAAAATGACCCGTACCATGAAGCAGCCTTCTCTATGGTAGGTTTGGCTGTAGGAACTGATGCTCCTGTATTCTTTAACCTATCATGATGCCTTACTCAATGAGAATTACATCAAAACATTAATCCGAGACACTCCTTGCCATCTGGGCAACAATTGACTGGTCAGAGATTTACAGATCCAAAACATGCCTTTGAACTCTGCAGGAAGTGTTTAGAGGGGAATAAAAGAGCAGGTGTGGTGCCATGTAAAATGCTGCCACCACTGTTGCCAGACTTGTTGCCAAATTAACTTCCCTGAGATGTACAGAATGTAAAACCAAAGCACCCAAACAGTGTGGGCCAAACTCTGCTAGTTCTACAAGTCTGTTACCTCTTTGGCAATGATTAAAGCTATAGGGGTCTTTTTCTCTCACTATCTCTCATACACACAACAGTGCCTTGGCCAAAATACAAAAATAAAGAAGTAGAACATAACAGCGTGGAACAATTACAAAATGTACTGGTGATGAATGTATTCTATAGAATCTCACTGAAACTATGACAAATAGAGTTCAAGCTCTACAGCTTGGCAGGAAGTGCAATTAATTACATAATAATTGGCTACTCCAGATTCGTACTAATCATTTTTTTCAAAGTAGTTACAGAAAAGGATAAATTTTGTTTTATATCCAAATTGTTTTAACTTCCACAGTTCTCAGTAGTGAGTTGTTGTTTCACATGAATCCTGCAATGTTACACCAATAGCTCCTGATCAAGTATTTTGTAAGCATTTTTTTTTTTTTTTTTTTTTTAACAAACGATGCTCTACATGTCATCTGTATATTTACGATGGCTCAAAGACATGGGTGTGTGGATCTAATTAAAAATGTGAAAGGGGTTAGCAGCCTGCTGCTTCCCTGCAAGTCTCTTGTTGCCAGTTCTTGGCAGCTCTGCTGTCAGCCAGCCAGCTGTTTAGTCGAACTCTGAAACACTGCCAAGGCTGCAATGGATTCTGGGTGTCCTGAGTCTAGCATAGCTCTGTGCTGTTTCATAGTTAAAGTATATGTTTCCTCTGACCTTTTGCTTTTAGAATAAATACATATTAGGCTGAAAACCAAAAAGTAACAATTACAAGATTTACTTTAGAAGCCTTTAAAAAAAATAATAATAAGGAATGCCAAACTTCTGTTGAAATCAACATTGTAGTACAAATTGGGAAAATTAATAACATAGGATTATTGGTGTATTTTACATACCGGATATCTAAGTGTAATAACACCACATAGAGAGAAGCAAAGCCCAAGGGAGGCCATTGCACAAGCCAGTTATCTTGGAATGTTTGTCATATTGTTTTAATGCATCTGCTCTCGACACATACTTGTTTTCACTGGCGGTTGGGTTTACAAATTTCTCTGCCACTTCTGAAAGGGAATTACTGTTGTTTTGAATTAACAGGTACAGTATTGGGTTCATTACGACTGATGAACATGTGCAACATTCCATATAGTATGGTATTACAAAGATTGGGCAGAGGCTCAAATCCATACTCAAACAGGTCAAAATGAACAAATGTAGAAGCGGGTGACACAGTAAAGAAGTCCATTACAATCACTGCCCATACAGAATGTGTTTAACAATAGAAAAAAGTATAATAATACAGTATTGCATTTTAAACCCAAAAAATTAAATATTAAAGCTTTTTTGAATTATTTTTATGAATGTGTAAAATAAAATCAAACTGTTAAAAAATATATATATATATACAAATCAATAAAATACATCCTAAAGTTTATTCATTATAATCAATTGTATTTCTTTCTGGCTGACCCTCCCCATAAAAAAAAAAACATAAATAAAAAAAGATTTACAGTGCATACATTAAAAGATTATGAATATACCACCAAGTGAAAATAAGACTTTAAGTTGAAATGACAAAAAGTAAATCTCATTCCTCACTAAAAGGCTGACTGCTAAATATAAAAGCCAACGGCTGCCTAAATGTATAAACGTTGCCATCATGTGGTGCATTGGCACTAACTTGGCAGCGTGAGTAGTGAGAGGCCCCGGGGTGGAAGGTTTGTGTAATAACTGACACCCAGCCGGTGTACTTCATATTGTTTTGTCTGGCAGTCTGCATGCATGCGCTTGTACTATATGAGACAGATACTAATGCATGATTTAAGTTGCCCCCTTGATGAAAAATATTCCAGTTATGTTTGGCAGTATATTAGAGAGCTACAGTACAGCTAATACATACCTGTTACACCAACATAAACAAAAACAGTCCAGAGTTTGTATTCTGTTAGTAATTGTGTTTATGCTAAATCATTGATTCCCAGTGAAAGGTTTAAAATCGTTGCATACACTAAAACCTTTATCATACAGCATGAAAATAAATAGTTTAAAAAAACCCAAAACTTTCCATTGTATTGTTCCTCTTTCAGCCTGTTGGGACGAGAATCCATCTGTGCAGAGGGAAAAGAGGGACGCTTTTGTTATTTTTTTCTAAAAGAAACTCAAGCAGCCCCTCAGTGCCATGCAATACCTCTGGAGAGGGTCAGTAATTACCTCGCAGACGGATTCTGTAGTGGCTTGCTCAATAGTAAGATATGAGTATATCTATCTAGTATTGCTGGGACTGTAGTTTTAACATCACTTTGCAATGAATAACAGACAGAGATTAAAAGGTTGCTGTGAGGGGCTCCCGAGTGGCAGGATGGGTCCTATAGCCTGGACGTCGCTGGTTCGAGTCCAGGCTATTCCACTGCCGACCGTGGACAGGAGCTTGCAGGGGGCAGCACATAATTGGCTGGTGGGGTTAGGGCTTAGGTCGGCCAGGCTGTCCTCGGCTCACCGTGCACCAGCGACCCCTGTGGTCTGGCAGGGCACCTGCGGGCTTGGCTGTAAGCAGTCCAGAGCTGCGTTGTCCTCCAGTGCTGTAGCTCTAAGGTGGCTGCATTGAGGTCCTGCAATGTGTAAAAGAAGTGGTCAGTTGACGGCGCACGCTTCCGAGGACAGAGTGTGTTTGTCTTCACTGCTCCCGAGTCAGCGTGGGGGTGGTAGCAGAGAGTTGAGCCTCACATTGTGTGGTGTTTTGAACAAAGACATACGTTACTGTTACTGGCTCCTGTACTTATCTTATCCCTGTAATACATTGTATTACTCAACTGGGGAATTAAACTGAGCAGATAACCCTGCATATCAGCAACTGGGCTAAACATGGATAGGTGATCTGTTTGATCAAAACATTACCTATTGTTTGATAATTCTTTGGTAAAGGGTAGTTGTCCATTAGGCCTGGATACCCCTCCAAATATTGATGAATGAAGAACATCTGTGTGACTGTTAGAAATAACAAAATGTGTTTTTTGTGAAGCTTCTTAAGTGCAAACACATGTAATTAAAATTGTTGGAAAAAAATTGTTTTGTTATTTGACTATCACTTTTAAGTAGAGCATTTAGTATTAGTTTGGGGTTTGGCTTCGTGCACACCTTGTTAAAACAGATGCCCTAAGGACCATAGCTATGGTGTGCCGGTTACAGTTTTATGAAATCAAGTTAATATTGCAATATATACTGTAATAGAGGTATCTGTTTCTTTCTAATGCAAACTTATCTTGAAAAAGCCAACTGTAGGGAGCAATTTTACAGAGTCCACCTGTACAGGGATTAAAGAGGTGCTTTTGTTAATTATTGTCATGAAACACAAACAGCCCTTCAGTGCCTCTTAAAACCCCTTGAGAGGGTCAGTAATTACTTTGTGGTCTGTTTTTTGGAGCAGTTTATATGTCTGGAGGGAGTGGATACCTGTAATGTAGACCAGTATCATTGGGACTAGGGTATACCCAGAGCAGTTAGGATGTTAAAACCACAGCTGGGCAATGAGTCAAATAGTTGGGGGAAAAGAGTACAGAGAAACAGTCTCAGAAATAGCAAACTAGTATTATGGGTCTAACAGGTGTTTCAGAGTTATAGCTGAAGCCCATCTGATTCTGTACAATATTATTAATTACATTGGATTCATTTTTTTAAAGAGGAAAAGAAATACACAATCATGTCCAAAGCAATATTTAATTTGAGACCTTTTGTAGTATTATCATGTTTTTTTTTTTTTTTTTTTTTTTTTGTGGCCACCAGAGCCAACACATTGCAACATAAAGTATTGAAGAAAATAACATTTATTTAAAACCTGCTTGCTAGCATAGTTTTTAGTTTATAAGCTTTAGAATGCTCTTGTTTAAGTGTACCACTTTGTTACCAAGTTTTAACTTACTTAGTGTATGTGTACACGTTTTTCAAAAGCCGTTTCAATTATAAAAGCTGTTGTTCTGAGCAAACTGTGAAAATCACCCCTGGCACAATTTCATTCTATAAATCTTTTAGCATGTACCTCTTGGCTAAAAGAGTCTGCACTGAGAATACTTACCCTCAAACGGTCTGAGCTCTGTAAGAATTCAAAAACCATAAAAAAAAAAACACATCCAGAAACGTTATAGTGAAGCTCTTTTGACTTACATTGCATCTGCTTAGCCAGACAATACATTTACATTAACCATAGGTTTTTACAATGCTTTAGTATTACTCTGTGTTTTACTATGCCTAGAATTTTTATGTTTACCCAAAATGATCCAAAAAACCCCACAAACGTGCCAAGTAGCCACATTCGAAGCCTAATTGCCCCTTAGACGACTGGTATGCATGGATGGTTACATTCCTTCAACTGACAGTGTTAGCGATTTCATATACCATCAAGCATGAAGTGCTTCTTTTAAATTATTTAGAAAAATAAACCAAATTTCTACAATATGCTATAAGAAAAAAAAAAAAAACATTGTTTACATTAACCCAGTTTGCGCAGAAACCTGCTGTGGCAGAGCAAAGCTCTGCCCTTTTTAAATTGGCAGGGATGGGGTTAATTTCCCCTACCTGCCTGGGTTTATTATCTTCAGGTGGCTGGGGTTGATTAGTTGATTAGGTTAATTAACGATCAATCAGTGCCCAGCCACCTGACATAAAAGGAGGCCTCTGCTTCTCATTTGGAGGAGGGAGCTAAGGAAGTAGGTTGGTGTTTTGTTTGTATGTTTGAAAGTTTGAATCCAGTGAAGGCATTGTCCAGCCTGGAAATTGTTATTTTTGTTAGGTTTGCTTTTTGTCTTGCTTTATTTGTGTTTAAATCCCTTTATTTTGGCCCTTGTGCCCTTTCATTTTTGCGTTTATTTATAAGAAAATAGTTAGTTTTTTAGATAGTTATTTTTTTGAACTACAGACTGTCTCTGGGCCTCTATCCACTCGCCAGCCTGCCACACCTGCCCAGATCCTGACATTAAAAACGAAAGAGAAGCTCCAATGAAGAATTGTTGTGAGCAGTTTTCCATGCAGACTGCTGTATTAAAAGGATTATATTACAAGGCGTTAAGTTAAAAGGAGCAGTCAACTGAGACCTCTGATTCGATTCAGAATTTACATTATTTATGTTATTTTGTGTTGCAGATTTCTTTTTCTTTGATAATGATTGCCATGTTCATAAGAACTCTTATTTGACTATACTTCTATTCTGAGAAAGAGGTACATTTGCAATACACTTTGTTAATTACATCAAAGAGTACCTGAAGTGTTGTTACTAAACAAAGCAGGCCGTCTCCTGATGGTTCAATGCGTTAACCTTGATCATGACAGCAGCGCCCTTTGTGTACAGGGATTCTAAAGAGAACAATTCATTCCTTTCGCTAATCAGAGCTGGAATATTATAAGCCTGTTAGAAGTTTGTTTAAAAGATTATTGCAAACTCGCCAACATACCTAGTTGCAGTCTGTTTTCTTGTAAGAACAAGCCTCTCTCTAAGGTAGTTCAATTCTAGGTTGTATTGGGTGAGGGACAGAATACAAACCATGCAATTTAGTTTAGTACTGTATTAGCCTCACCTGTACTACTGTATTAGTCAGTGGGCCATAGGAAAGACATACTTGTGAGGGTACATTCTCAAGGACCCAAGAAAAGGTTAAGGAAGTAAGACTAATACAGCTTATATGGAAAAAGAGACTCCATACCTACTTGAAGGTAACAATCATAGTAAAAGCATTGAGATGATAACACTGTTTTACAATCAAATATTTACAAAAAGAACAGACAAACATATTTAACTGTTATTTTTATATCCCTCCAGTCTCATCAATTTCTCTGTTAACTGTATAACTGAAAATGTATAGCCTCGACCTTTGCATACATTTCATATATTTCCACTTTGGCTGTTTAATAGCAGTGAAATACTATATGGTTTTCCATTTGTATTTGTAAAACACATACTATTTTCAAATGTAAAATATAAAATATGGAACAGATATTATGTGTGTATGTGCTTATCCCTGGCCAATCCTGGTCTATCACCTTAACATAACCCACAGGCACCAAATCTAAAAAAGAGAAGGCAGATGTTCATGTCATTGCTTTTTAGAAATCTACATTATCTGTATCTCATTTCTGTTGCTTAGTTGCCATTTTCTCCAAGAGATCACAGGTCCTATAGTTCCTAGGAGGCTCATTAAAAATTATGGTCTCATGCAATAGTTCTTCAGAGAATGAAACTGTAAAGCACAAATTCACATGACTTTGAATGGAACACCATAGGAACAATAACTGAATAGTGTCACAAAGACGGCCGGAGTAGTGGACGTCAGACCAGAAACAGAAACCCGGAAATAAACAGAGAGAGAGGTGGAGTTTGGTGGAGCTGAGCGACTGGTCTCGCTCAGCATTTAATAGTGCACAGACAGACAGAAAATAAATGGTGGTAACAAACAAAAATACAGGACACGGCATTGGTAGCCAAAATAAACAGACACACAAAACGGACTACACAGACAAAACACGATGAGCTTCTTTTTAAGAATTATTATTTTCTTTACCTCTGTCTCCAATCCTGTTCTCCACTCACCAAACACACAACCCTGAGAGAGTGAAAACATGTAGCTTTTATGTAGCTGTACCGAGACTCGACTGATAATCAATCATTCAATTGGAGTCGCGGTACAACTGCATGTGAATTAACTAATAAAAATAAAGTGCAATTCCCCATGCTCACATATTATTACATTTTACTTGCACATGAAGTGCTGTGCAATCCTTGTGCCTAAATACAAATATACATTTTAAACACTTTGTTACACAGACCCGTTTATATCCCATGTACCAATGACTATACACCAACATTAACACACAGCACAAAATACATACAGGGGTGGGCACTTTGCCACAATAGTTTTTACATTTTTTTTGAGGATTTTTTTTTTTTTTTTTTTTAATAATTAAACAGTAGTCACAAATCCAGAACTGCCAAAAACAGAAGTTCATATCCATTTGTGACCATCATTCGAAAGGGGTATTAATATGAACTGATTTATAAAGATGAACACCTATTAACAATTTTTTGTGGATTAAAGAAGAGAACTGCAGAATTTCAGAGATGCAGAAACTATGCTAAGTAAGTGTGGTCATCTTCAGTTGACAGAACAATTTCTAAGTTTCATGCCAGGTTTGCCTAGATTAAAAAAAAAAAAAAAAAAAAAAAAGATGAAAGACAATTAGAATGGAGAAGAAATGAAGCCTTTACACAGGCAATGCAAGCAGGCATACAGTGCCAGAGGAGACTGAAGTCATGGGTATATTTAAATAAGCAGTACAGAAATAACATTAATTCAACTTTCAAAGCTAAAGCCTGGGAGGACAGCCAGTAGTGTTGGATAATGTACAGATGGAATTTATATAGTCATATAGTGCATGAGACAATATTAAAAATGAAATAATGTCTTTTTTTGGAACATACGTGGAGAATTTCTCTAATATGAATGTGCATTTATTGCTTAAAGCTTGTTAGAAACATAATACTTTTAAATTGTAAGATAAACTTCACCAGTAAGTGCTGCAGTGTGTGTGTGCATATGTGTTTGTCTTAAGCTCTATATTTATCTGTGAATAAGCATTTGTCTGACTGTGTGTGTCCATGTGTGTGTGGCACTGCCTTCTGACGCCACTGCAGGCTTCTCATGACCTGTTTCTAAAAGAATCCGCAAAAGGATTTAATTACGCTGGGATTTAACTTGGCACCGATCTGAGATCCTTATTGAAGTTAATAAATCTCTTGCGATGACAACCCTGCACCATACACTAGTCGTGGATACCCAGACCTCCCAGAGTCTCTGATAAGGGTTTACTTAAGTCCGATTCTAGGCACATATTGCAGAAATTGTCCCTTTCAGGTGAGTTCTTCCATAAATCATAATCTCCCATTCTGGTCTCGATGGCAAGCTCTACTCCAGGGCATGGCTGCATTTGTGGGCCTACTTTTAGACTAGCTTTGATCCTCTTTAATTTGTTTTCCTTACATTAATACATTACATGGTTCAGTATTCCTGTGATTTTCAACTTGAAAGGTGTTTAAAACCGTACGTGGGAAGAAAAAAGAAAACATCTATGTGTTAATTTACACTGTTTTGGGGCCATATTCTACACAGCAAACACAATAGTTTTTGTTTTTGATATTTGTTTTTTTGCTACTGTGGTTAATGAAACAATACATGGTCTTTGTTATAAATAAATTATTTCTTCACTGTAAATTCATATATTTACTATGTATATCCCACATATAGGGGTGGGGGAAAAAAAAAAAAAACAGTGTATTATTATTTATTATTATTTATTTCTTATCAGACACCCTTACCCAGGGCAACTTGCAGTTGTAGAAAAAAAAAATACATATCAAGAATTTCTTGTATTAGTATGCCATTTTCTATACCAAGATTTCATTATTTACTCTTAGGTATCTATTTGTACAATTCAAATACAATCTATGTATTTAAAATCAAATACAGTCCATTATTTTGTAAATCAACACAATTTCAGAAATCACATTAGCACGATTATTTAATAACGAAATACGCATAAAGGGTGCTTTAAAATGCCAAAATCAATGCTACATACCGATTTGTTGATTACATGAACATGAAACACTGGAGTTATCATTTACGACCTTTTGAAAATCCTGCCCACTGTGTTTTGCACATTCAGTATTTTATAGATCACCTTGTATACATTTGGGTAACACAGGTTTATTAAAGTTTTTCAATGAAGTCTTAAGCAACTCGTTTGCAGATGTAATGAATGTCTGAGAAAAAACAAGTGAAACACCAGGTTTATCAAAAGCTGCAAAACACATTGTATATACAGTATAGTGTGGATACGGACACTGCAGGATGCCTGCTAACATCATAGTTGGCCCTTGTATGCTTCAGCCTCACTTCACATAGACTAACATTTCAACCACTACAGATGTGTAAACAAATATGTTAAAAGTCATATGAATTTTCTGACTTCATAGTAATTATCATGGGTATTATTTGTAATATGAAATATTAGTTGACACCACAACTCATTTATGATTTGTCCCAACTGTCTGTAGCTATTCTAATTGTTTGTGTTGTAAACTAGATTATCCAACCCTTGAATTGTGTTGCCCTTTGTTATGTCTGTGTTTTGATGTTCAGTGCTGACTGAATCCTAGCCAGCCACTGTTTAATCTGTTTTGGTTTCACAGCAGTTACAGTTGAGCTACTGCTTTATGGCTGTCGTACGGACAGCATGTTTAGGAACACTAACTGCCGTAAGTTGGTTGAAGGTACAAGAGTCAGAGCAAGCATAATAAATTCGTTGTTGTTGAAATAAGCCAGTCTGATCAATATGCTAAAGTGCTTCTACTTCTTATAGTGCAGTTCTAGAGACTGCAGATACACTCTGCAAAGCTTTAGGTCGCCAGTGAGCACTTGAGTGGTGCAGCAGCTATACAGTTAAGATGTCAAATGCTATCCTATTGTAGAATGATGTTCCATTACACACATGCCACTGGATGTAACAAGCATTTAAGTACACATCGAGACTTTCTTTGGTAGGGTAGACTGTTTAAATAGATCACTGTTTTTGATCTTAAAAGGATAAATGAGGCAAGAACCAATACTGGATAATATCAATTCCTATTGAAGTTATATCACACATATTAGTGGATACGTATAATAGTGGTACATTTCCAAAATACGTCTTTATATTTCTCAAAGTATTTTTATGTGAGTGTTAGAATACAGTCACACACCTTTGATAATGTTTATAGTAAGACAGATTAAAATGTTGGGTTATAATGGCATGTATTGCCCTAATGTCAGAGAAGTGATGGATTTTTATTCCCAAAACCAAAATCAAATGCAATAGATCTAAAGTTCAGCTATAGCCATGGCTATCAAAATCAATTGGATTGTACAATTTTTTTTTTTTTTTTTTTCAATTTATATTGAAATCTATGACGGCTACATTTCCATCAATTCAGTTGTAAATAAACATCCTTTACAGTTTTCGGAACATCTGTCTTCCATTTATCAACTTTAGACTTCAAAAGTTAAATGACACTTGCATGCAGATGCAGCTCCGAGAGATTTTGGTGACAATGTATGCACTATCCCTTTAAAGCATTTTGTCTGTTGTATTGATGTAGCAGTCTGCTTTATAATTTATTACCACTCTACTCCAGGGCTTGCCTACAACCTCACACCTCGTTGGAGACTCTCTTTAATCCCATTCTTACCTGTGAGCTGTGGAATGTATACATTGATCTATATAAACATCAAATAATGGATTGAATTTGGAGTCAGTAATTCATTTATTGTTCAGAAGTTTAATTCTTCAACTAGCACTATAACAGGAAACTGAGATATTTTAACTAATCCCCCTCTCCTGTATCTATGTCAACAGAGACCAATAATACACACACACACACACACACACACAGAGTCAAAAAAAGGCTTACGAACAGCAAACTGTGGATGCAACTTGTTAATGTTTCTGATTTGCTCAATACCCTGAAGTTGAGGACACCTTGCTTTTGTGGTTTAAAAATGTCTGTGATTACATTGGGACAGGTAGGGTTCAAGTGCAGTTCATTTGCAATGTATACTTTTTAAAAGTTCACTTCCAGCCATATTTTCAAAAAAACACACATTTATGATACTTTTCATTGTTCTCTAATTAAAATTTGATTTCAGTTACTATAACTTCATTAAAAACTGACATTATGCATTTGGCTTAGATTCCTGACAATAGAAATCACTGTTCTGTAATTAAATAGGAAGTGCTGTTAAAACAGCATTGTTTGCTGGTCCCTTGAAATTTGTATGAACGATACTTTCCTGTGTATATTATTGAACTTTTTTTTTTGCTTTTTACCATGGCTCTTCTAACTGTCCTCTTTTATGATTTTGTCATGCACATTTTTGTGTAAATAGGCTGTCCCACTTATGCCTATGGAATCTCCCTGTTGGAAGTCAGTCATTACGAGCAAGATACCTGACCTTTGACAGTGGGGCTGACATTCTGAGCTCTTTTGCAGGTGCCTCTACATACAAGACTGACATGGATATCTCTTTGGGCAATTCTCGAGAACAGACTTTGCTGCTGATTTACACCCTGTACAGGTGATAATCATTGTGAAATAGAAATATCAGAAACAATTAACCTTCTTGCAAGCCACATCTGTGCTTGGATGGGTAATGGCTAAAAAAAGGGTTCAACCCTCAACATGCCACATTATCTGATAAAATAAATAAATACTGGTATCCCCTCTTTTGACATTTTGATTGTATCTTGAAAAGTCATAACAGCAATGAATTTTCATAATTGCATTATTTAACCTCAGTGTACCATATTATATGTCAGAGTTGCTCAAATGTTGGAATTCACTGAATGATTCAACGAGAGCAAAGTAATAAAAAATATTATATTTGGAAGACTAGGTATGTTGCCATACATTAATGACAGTCATGAGGCAGTAAACCTTAAAATAAAGTAATATCAAAATTTATGAGCAGCATTCTTTCTCTTTCCTGAATACTAAGACATAATTCACTGAGCCTGTCATTCGGGTTACTGAACACCTCTGTGTGACGCTTCTGTTCAAATCTTGCTTGGAGTTTTCACACTTTATATAAAATAACAGTGTTCACCCTTCAATCCAGGGTTAAAGAGGCCTATTATTGAAAACAAAAGGACACTGGCTTCTGACGGCATATTGCACCATCTGTGTTTCATTAGAACTTATTTGTTTT